>NW_007052617.1:0-555 GCF_000164805.1 Carlito syrichta
AAAAAACCCACTTTAACTATAAAGACATATATAGATTAAAAGTGAAATGGGAGCTAGTTGTGGTGGTGCACACCTGTGATCCCAGCTACTTGGGAGGCTGAAGTGGAAAAATCTCTTGAGCACAGTAATTTAAGGTCACTCTGGGCAACATAGTAAGCTCTTGTCTCTAAAAATGGAGAGAGAGAGAGAGAGACAGAGACAGAGACAGAGAGACACCAAGAGACCATGCTACCACTAATCAAAAGAAAGTTATATTAAATTTAGACAGAAAAGACTTCAGAGCAAGAAAAGTTGTCAGAAATAAAGGGAGCATTATATAGTGATAAAGGAGTAAATTTTCCAATAAGATATAATTCTCTTTAATGTTTAGTGCCTAACGAGATCATCAAAATATATGAGGTTTTTACTGATAAAACCACTAGGAGAAATAGATGAATTCACTGTTATTATTGGAGATTTTAATACTCCTCCATCAAAAGTGAGCAGATCCATTATACAGAAAATCAGTAAGGGCGTCCCTACAGATCCATCAACCAACTAGATATATGCTACTTC
>NW_007052618.1:0-357 GCF_000164805.1 Carlito syrichta
TCAGTATCATAAACTCTAATTCCATCCAGGTTGCTGCAAAATTCATGATTTTGTTCTTTTCTGTACAATGAATATTTGTATTCCTAACCTTTCACTGTATCCCAAAAATTTAAAATAAAAAAATAAAAAAATAAAAAACAGACTGAGGGCATGAATAGACAATTCTAAAAAGAAGACATACGAGCAACCAACAGATACATTAGCCTCACTAATCATCAGATAAATGCAATTCAAAACCAAATTTGGATTCCACCCAACTCCAGTAAGGATGGCTATCATTAATAAATCAAAAAACAATAGATGTTGGGATAGGTACGGAGAGGAGGGAGACACTTCTACACTGTTGGTGGGACTCGT
>NW_007052619.1:0-857 GCF_000164805.1 Carlito syrichta
GTGAGGAATGGAACAGAATGCAGTGTTATAGAATGTAACGTAAAAAATGGAATGGAATGAGATGGAATGGAATTGGAATGGAGAAGAATTGAATGTAATGGAATGGAATAGAATGGAGAGGAATTGTATGGAATGGAATGGAATGGAGAGAAATGGAGTGGTATAGTATGGCTTGGAATGGAAGGGAATGGAGGGGAATGGAATGGAATGAATGGAATGGAATGGAAGGTAAAGGAGTCGAATGGAATGGGATCGAATGGAATGGAAAGGAAGGAATGGAGAGGAATGGAAAGGAATGGAATGACATGGAATAGAGAGGGATGGGATGGAATAAGGAGGAATGGAAGGGAATGGAATGGAATAGAATGGAGGGGAATTGTACAGAAAGGAGTGGGGAGGAATGAAATGGAAGTAATTGAAGGGAATGGAATTGAATGAAGAGGGATAGAATGGAATAGAATTGAATGGTATGCCGTGGAATGGAAAAGAATGGAATAGAAAGAAATAGAGAGGAAGGGCATGGAATGGAATGGAATGGAATGGAGAGGAATAGAATGGAGTGGCATTGAAGTGAATGGAGAGGAATTGAATGGAATAGACAGATTGGAAAGGAATGGACAGAAGACGAAAGGAATAGAATGGAGAGCAATGGAATGTTATCGAGAGGAGTGGCAGTTATTGGAAGGGAATGGAATGGTTTGGAGTGGAATGGAATGGAATACAGGGAATATAGACGAAAGGTAGGGAATGAAATGGAATGTAGATGGATGGCTTTTAATGGAATAGAACGGAGTAGTGAGGAATAAAATGGAATAGAATTGAATGGAATGGAGCTCAATGAAGGGAGATGGAATGCA
>NW_007052620.1:0-383 GCF_000164805.1 Carlito syrichta
TCCATACAAATCTATTCCATTCCTCTCCATTACTCTCCATTCCATTTCATTCCATCCTTTTATTTCCACTCCATTCCACTTTTTCCCATTCCATTCCTTCCTCTTACTTTCCTTTCCATTCCATTCCCTTCCATTCCATTGCTTTCCATTCCTTTCCATCCCATTCAATTCCGTTCCTTTATAATCCATTCCTCTCCATTCCATTCCATTCCTCCTCATTCCAATGCACTCCATTACCTTCCATTCCATTCAATTATTATCCATTACTCTCTATTCCATTCTTCTCTATTCCATTCCACTCCATACCATTCCTCTTATTTCCACTCCATTCCTTTCTACTACATTCCATTGCATTTCATTCCTCTCCATTCTATTTCATTCCA
>NW_007052621.1:0-348 GCF_000164805.1 Carlito syrichta
TAGAGTTATGGAATGGAATGGAATAGAATGTAATGGAGTGGAAGGGAATGAAGAGTAACGGAATGTAATGTCATGTAATATAATAGAATGGAATGGAATGGAATGGAGAGTAACGGATTGGAATGGAAGGGAGAGTAGCAGAATGGAATGGATCTGAAAGGAGTGGAATGGAGTGTAAAGGAATGGAATGCCATGTAAAGGAATGGAATGCAATGGAATAGAATGGCCAGTAACGGAACTGAATGGAATGGCATGGAATGGAATGTACAGTAATGGAATGGAGTGAAATGGAATGGAAAGGAGAGTAACAGTAAGGAATGGAATTGAAGGGAATGGAATGGAGAATCA
>NW_007052622.1:0-320 GCF_000164805.1 Carlito syrichta
TCTTTCACAGCAACAAAGATCTGAGCATCACATGTTCTCACTCATAAGTGGACCTTGAACATCTATCGAAATCAGTATATCTTAAGAGATATCTGTGCTCCCATTCATTACAGCACTGTTCACAATAGCCAAGATGTGAAAACAACCTAAGTGTCCACCAACAGATGGCCAGATAAGGAAAATGCAGCATACACGTACAATGGAATTAGTATTCAGTCTTAAAAAAATAAAGATAGGCCGGGTTCAGTGGCTCAGCCTGTAATCCCAGCACTTTGGGAGGCCGAGGTGAGTGGATTGCCTGAACCCATGGGTTTGAGACC
>NW_007052623.1:0-307 GCF_000164805.1 Carlito syrichta
CAGCCTCGACCCGCTGGGCTCTGGCGATCCCTCCGCCTCAGCCTTCCAAGTAGCCGGAATTACAGGCATGCGCTACCACGCCCGCCTGATTTCTTGATTTATTGTAGAGATGAGGTCTCGCCACCCAGGTGGGTCTCAAATCCGCGGGCTCAGGCAATCCACTCACCTCAGCCTCCCAAAAGCACGGGAGATTTTTTTTTATTTATTGTAGAGATGAGGTCTCGTTGCCCAGACGGGTCTCAAACCCCCGGGCTCAGGCAATCCACTCACCTCAGCCTCCCAAAGGCGCGGGATTACAGGCTGAGCC
>NW_007052624.1:0-372 GCF_000164805.1 Carlito syrichta
GTAACCTGTTCTGGGCAGGAATTCAACTTTTTAACACGCAGGAAGTTCATTTAAAAAGGATAGGATAGATTGTCAGAGAAAATGTATTTAAAAATTGCACAGTCAAAACCATTCATCATATATTCATGATTTTTTTAAAGTAACATGTTTCAAACTATATGTGCTTCAATAAATGATGGCTATTTAAAAGGCTATATTAGCTGTCTTTAGAAATTCTTTTGTAGACATGAAATTTGGCAGATATGGTTTAATGAGATCCAGCTTGTGTGTGTGTGTGTGTGTGGTGTGTGTGTGTGTATAAAGATTACTAATAACCTACAAATAGGTGAATGACAAAAATCAAAACTACATACTAGAATAAATAAGTTTTAG
>NW_007052625.1:0-429 GCF_000164805.1 Carlito syrichta
GAGAGGAACAGGACCTCTCCCAGCCCAAAGATTGCAACCAGGCGACCAGAATCTGGAATGGCCATGGCATTGCCTGATTCCCTTGATCGCTCTGTGCCCAACAGCCGCCTTAGCACAAGGCCGTCTGTTCCATGAGGTCACATACGTCTTTTCTGTAGGGCACTAGTGTGGAGTGTTAGGCAGGCCTTCTGGGGCGTGCAACCAAATGTGTAGGACCAACGTGGCCAGTGGCCACCTCCCACGATTGACAGACTGAAAAGTGCCTTTTCCTGTCCCATTCCAGAGGGTATCTCCTCGTGCTGGGTGGAAGGGGTGATGGCGGTGGTGGTGGTCATTATTATTATTTGGAGTCTGAATCCCTCTCAGTCACTGAAACCAGAGTTCAGGGTCATGCTCACGGCCACCATGGACTCCACCTGCTGGGCTCAG
>NW_007052626.1:0-353 GCF_000164805.1 Carlito syrichta
CTATCCAGCTGTCTAGCTAGGTAGATAGCTACTTAAGTTTGATGGATAGCCAGCTGAATACTTCATTAAGTCAGCTAGTTAAGTCAGCAGGCTAGGCTACTGGCTAGCTAGGTAGCTAGGCTATTAATTCAGCTGGCTCTATAGCTGGCAGGCTAGTTAAGTCAGCTAGGTTACTCAGCTGGCTAAACAGCTGGGTTGCTAGTTAAGTCAGCATGTTAATTCATTTTTCAAGCCAGCTGGCTAGCTAGTTAAAAAGCTACTTAAGTCAGATGGGCAGCCATCTGGATCTCTATATATTTCAGCTAATTAAGTCACTGGCTAGCTAGGAAGCTAGCTAGTTAAGTTAGCTAGAT
>NW_007052626.1:1626-2897 GCF_000164805.1 Carlito syrichta
TAGTGGCCTCTCTTGCTCTCCATCAGTTCAACTAATTATTCTGCTCGCTCACCTGCCAACCGGTCAGCAAACTAGTCGACTTACTCACCAACCGAAAGTTCAACTAACTCGTTGGCTTTCTTGCAGGCCAAAAGGACAGCTAACTAGTCGACTTGCTCGCCAGCCAACTTGTTAAGTCAGCTCACCAATGGCTTTCTTGCTGGACAACTAGTTAAGGCATCACACCCTTCAGCTCACTCAATGGCCAAATAGTTATTCTGGCTCACCAGTCTGATCACTCACCGGCCGACTAGTTAAGTCTTCTGACCTGTCGGCTCACTTGCCAGCCGAATAAATTCAGTTGACCAGTCAGCTCACTCACTGGTAGATTACTTAAGTCAGCTGACCAGTTGGCTCACTCACCAACTGACAACTTAAGTCAGCTTACCAGTCGACTCTCTCACTGGTCGACTTGTTAAGTCAGCTGACTAGTCGGCTAGTAAAGTCTGCTCTCCTGTTGGATTACCTGCTGGCCGACTAGTTAAGTCAGGTAACCAGTCCACGAACTAGCCGTCCAAGTCATAAAATGAGCTAAACAATCATCTGACTAGTCAATCAACTTGTCAGTCGACAAGTTAGCACAGCTAATAAGTTGACCGAGTTAGGTCAGCTAACTTGTCGGCCAAATATTTGACCAACTAGTTAGGTCAGCAAACGAGCAAGCAACTAGTTAACATTGCTAACTAGTGGGCCAACTCATCATTCATCTTGTTAACCTGGCTAACTAGTCAGCCAACTACTCGGTCGACTTGTGAAGCCAGCTAACAAGTTGGCCGATTAGGCTGCCAATGTGTTAAACAATCTAAGTAGTCAGCCGACTCATCAGCCCACAAGTTAATTCACCTACCTAACTCGTTAACCAAATAGTTAATTTAGCTAGTTATCTCATGTACCAACTAGTTAAGTCAGTTAGCTAACTTGTTAACCAACTCTTTATGTCAGCTAGCTATCTTGTCAGCCAACTGTTTAAGTCAGCCAGCTAAGTCAGCAAGGTAAACAGCTAGTTAGCTAAGTAAGCTAGCTAAGTCAGCTAGCTCACTAGTTAGCTAACTATTTAAATCATCTACTTAAGTCTGGTACCTAACTAGTTAGATAATTATTAAAGCAGATAGATATTCAGCTACTGAAATAGTTAGCTATTTAATTCAGGTAGTTAAGTCAGTTAGCTAACTTGTTAAGTCAGCCAGTTAATTCAGCTAGCTAGTAGTTAAGTCAGATAACTAAGTCAGCTA
>NW_007052627.1:0-318 GCF_000164805.1 Carlito syrichta
GATGAAATCAAAACAGAGATTAAAAGATACCTGGAAACAAATGAAAATGAAAAAACATCTTACCAAAATCTCTGGGACGCCATGAAGGCTGTAGTAAGAGGGGAATTTATATCCCTACAAACGCAGATGAAGAAAATGGAAGGATCACAAATTAAGAGCCTAACAAGCCACCTAAAAAAGTTGGAAAAGCAAGACCACCAAAACCCTAATTTCAGCAGAAGAATCCAGATCACCAAAATAAAAGCCCAAATCCAGAATATAGAAGACAAAAAGATAATACCAAAAAATCAATGAAACAAAAAGCTGGTTCTTCGAAAG
>NW_007052628.1:0-339 GCF_000164805.1 Carlito syrichta
GAGTTCCTCTCTTACTACAGCTTTCATGGTGTCTCAGAGATTTTGGTAAGATGTTTCTTCATTTTCATTTGTTTCCAAGTATCTTTTAATCTCTGTTTTGATTTCATCCTTGACCCAGGAGTTTAGCATCATGCTGCTTAGTGTCCATGTCTTTGTGGGGTTTGGGGGGAACTTGTTGGTGTTAATGTTTATTTTTATTCCACTGTGGTCCTAGAAGGTGCATGGTAAAATTTCAGTCTTTTTAAATTTGCTTATGCTTGATTTATGGCCACGTATGTGGTTGATCTTAGAGAACGTTCCATGCAGTGATGAGTAGAATGTGTATTCTGTGGTCTTTGA
>NW_007052629.1:0-906 GCF_000164805.1 Carlito syrichta
TGCACATTTTTCACTAGAATTAAGGTCAACGATGCCAAAACACCCTTCAAAAGAGATTTCTGAAGGCAATGGGAAATTTGATATTCTAATTCTACATTCTAACAAAATTGTTCCAAAGATGTAGTTCCTAAAGTGTGATCCCCAGACAAGCATGAGCTGAAAACTTGTAAATACAAATTACCAGGCCCAACATTAGACCTACGGAATCAGAACCCTGTAGTATTTAACAAGTCCTCAGGTGATTCCAGTACATGCTAAAGTTTGAGAACCACTGTTCTAGACTGTTGTTTTGTAAAAGCTCTGACTAACAAAATGCAAGATTTGAAACCAACTTCAGCATAATCCCTGACTTCAAACATATATCCTCCTTTTCTTTTTTTTTTTTTTTTTTTTTGAGTTGGAGTCTCACTCTGTCACCCAGACTGGAGTGCAGTGGCCGCTTCCGGCCACCGCAGCCTCGACCTGCTGGGCTCCGGCGATCCTTCCGCCTCAGCCTTCCGAGTAGCCAGAATTACAGGCATGCGCTACCACGCCCGGCTGATTTTTTTGATTTGTTGTAGAGATGAGGTCTCGCTGCCCAGGCGGGTCTTGAACCCGCGGGCTCAGGCAATCCACTCACCTCAGCCTCCCAAAGGCGCGGGATTACAGGCTGAGCCACCGAGCCCGGCTTTATCCTCCTTTTCAATATGTTTTAGTTCCTCCTTGCCAGCAGTCGTTGCTTTCTTGGCTAAATATTCATGAACCTATCTAATATATCCATTCTGGAAATACAGGAAAAATTGATGTCAGCTTAAATATTCATGACATACTGCTTAAAAGTTCTAACTACCTTAAATTTTGAGATATTCTCCCAACTTTAATCTTCTCACATCTCTCTTGTTCTCTAGAAATTTTCAAAGATAACAA
>NW_007052630.1:0-340 GCF_000164805.1 Carlito syrichta
GGGAGCGGCTACTGCACTCCAGTCTGGGCGACAGAGTAAGACTCCAACTCAAAAAACCAAATAAATAAAATAATAATAATAATAAAATAATTGTTTTTTTTTTTTTTTAGTTGGAGTCTTACTCTGTCGCCTAGGCTGCAGTGCAGTGGCAGGCTCATGGCCACCCCAGAGTCGAACTCCTGGGCTCTGGCTATTATTTTGCCTCAGTCTTCCAAGTAGCCAGAACTACAGACCCAAACTACCAGGTCCGGCTAATTTTTTTTTTATTACTTATTGTAGAGAAAATCATGTGCTAAGTTTTGAAAACTAAGAAACTATAGAAACATATGCTATTGTAAGT
>NW_007052631.1:0-446 GCF_000164805.1 Carlito syrichta
AGTCTGGGTGACAGAGTGAGACTCCAACTCAAAAAAAAAAAAGAAAAGAAACCATGACCCAATTATTTGCTGCATCCAGGAGACTCAGCTCACTACCAGGGATGCACACAGACTCAAAGTTAAAGTATGGGAAATGAGTTTCCAGGCAAATGGATCACAAAAGAAGGTGGGAGTTGCAATCTTTATATCAGACAAAACAAACTTTAAGCTATCAAAAATTTAAAAAGATGTAAAAGGACACTACATAATGATAAAAGTTTCAATCCATCAACAAGAAATATCCATCCTAAACATATATGCACCCAATACAGGCGCACCAGCATTTATAAAGCAGCTACTTAATAACTGAAAAAAGATATTGACTCTAACACTGTTATAGCAGGGATCTTGAATACCCCACTAACAGCCCTAGATAGATCATTGAGGCAAAAAATCAATAAGGAGAT
>NW_007052632.1:0-327 GCF_000164805.1 Carlito syrichta
GGCCATTCTTTCCTTTTTTCTGATGAGGTATGTCATGGAAGTGCTTTACAATTTCCTGCTCTTAATACACATGAGCACTGAGTCTGAATGATTTTGCACTGGATATTTCTCATCTGAAACTAAGTGAGTAGGCAAGCCCTCCGGGTCCCCTCACACTGTGGGAGTTTTTCTGTTCTCTCAATAAATCCTGCTTTCTCAAAAAAGAAAAAAGAAAGAAAGAAAGAAAGAAAATGAAACGAAGTGAGTTAACCTTAACTGGGCCCAAAGATTCCAAGCCAAAGTCAGTCCTGATCCTGCAAAAAAAAGTCTTGGAGGCCCAGCTTGTTC
>NW_007052633.1:0-2721 GCF_000164805.1 Carlito syrichta
AGTTACTTGGAAGGCTGAGGTGGAAGGATCACCTGAGCCAAAGCAGGTCGAGGCAGCAGTGGCCATGAGTGTGCCACTATACTCCTTCAGCCTGGGTGACAGAATGAAACTCCAACTCAAAAAAAACCAAAAAAAAGCCGGTTTTGGTGGCTCAGCCTGTAATCCGATGCCTTTGGGAGGCTGAGGTGAGTGGATTGCCTGAGCCCATGGGTTTGAGACCTGTCTGGGCAGCGAGATGTCATCTCTACAATAAATCAAAAACTAGCCAGGTGTGGTAGCGCATGCCTGTAATTCCGGCTACTGGGAAGACTGAGGCGGAAGGATCGCTGGAGCCCAGCAGGTTGAGGCTGTGGTGGCCACGAGCGGCCACTGCACTCCAGTCTGGGTGACAGAGTGAGACTCCAACTCAAAAAAAAAAAAAGAAAGAAAAGAAAGTTATCTGGTTATAGTAGGAACATCATAACAAATAAGAGAAAGGCAAATGGTAAGTGATGAAATTGGACACAAATCAGGCATGGTGACACAGGATACAGATTAAGGGCTTTATTTTTATAGTGGTGGAAAATCATTGAAGGGATCAAAAATGTCAATAATTTTATTTAACTTCAAATTCAAAATAGCTCTCTAGCTAATGAATGGAGATGAGGGAGAGAGGAAGCATAAATAAAACTCAAAATAGGGCATTGCAGTAGTTTAGTTGAAAGTTGCTGATGTTAGTAGAATGAAACACAAGCAGGTATTTTAAGTAAGTACATTAGGAAAACTTGGTGAGACAAGGTGATTGGGAGTTGGGAGTAAATGGAAATGTGTGACTGTTAAATGGAAGGTGTTTCTGTTTTCTTAGATGGGGGAATATCATTCATTTGAACTAAATACAGATGGTGTATCTAAACTTCAAATTCAATTAAAGTTTGCAGAATAAGTAAACAAACTGTGTAGGCTAAAATTATGTTTTGGTTTATATATTTCAATTTGATTGCAAGCAAGTTTAGACAAAATTTGCATGGTCTCTAGTAAAATTAAATTGTTTCATATATCAAAATAAATGAAAATTGTACACAAATGTAAAAATAAGTCTACCTTTTTGTAAGCTTTGTCCATCAAGTCTTTTTGTGGTATTTGCTAACATACTAAACCTTCAACCTTTAATCATGACATCATACACACACACCACAGAAAAGAAAATCATTATTTGAAATAAATTGTCAAGAGGCATTAAAATACTATATAGATTATCCTAAACATTAATGTAGAAATTTATTTAAAAATCATTTTAATACATAATTTTATATAATATGGTCATGTGTGCTTTACAGAGCACTAATGACACACATAAATATACATAGATAAGTTAGCAAGGAATACTAATGATCATGTGTTTTATATCATTAATAAGAATAGTTCAATAATAATAAGGTAACACGGATATATTACTTGTCAAGTTTACATGTGTTAGTAATTATATTATTAGCTTAAGATTGGTACTATCATTATTATCATTTTAAAAATAAGAAAACTTAGTTGAAAAACTATAAACCTATTTCTCTAAAGTCAAATAATGGTACTAGGTGGGAGAAGGTAACATAACCAACTAGTCTGGCTCATGATTCCATTGTCTTTAAATTGAATTGAATATCAGCTATGTCAATTATAAACTTTGTGAATTTGGAACAATTATTTATCTTCATATTAGCTCACTTATTTTCATAAAGTTAGGCTATAAACAAGAAATATTTTCAAAGTATTACTTAGCTCTAATATTCAACAGCCTGTGATATAGCATAACTAAGAAAAACATATCAGGAATGTTTTCAAATTAAAATGTTTACATATTAAGAACAGTAAGGAGTAGTTTGCCTAAAGCTATGAAGTTAGAGATTATTTTGAGAAAGGGCTATGTGAGACAACACATTGTGTGTAACAGAATGCTTAAACCAAGTAGTCACCTTTCTAGAATGGGATTTTTAAAAGTTGATTGAGGTTACATTAATTGAGGGAATTAAATTCAGTTGATATTAGTTGACTCCCTACTGTGTGTAAGTCATTATGCTGACCACTGATGGTTAGATAATTAAAAGGTTTTGTACTAAAGGAATTTACAGTAAAGTAGACTAAACAGACATGTCAAAGCAAACTTTAACACAAGGCATACACACAAAAAAAATGTGGAACAGTTTCTAAGGGAATGCATGGTAGAAAGAACAAATAATTTTGATTTTCTAAGAAAATAAGAGCCTTATTAAAGAGGTAACATTTGAACTATGTGTTAAAAAATGAAAAAAAGGTATAATAGGTCAAACCTGAGAAAGATGCTAATAGGTTTAGAATAGGAAGACTTTTCCATGCTAACAAACAACAAAACCCTATATATTTTCAAGGTTGATTACATAAAGAGATGTAGTAGAAAAAAATATTTCAGAGTATTGCATAGATACTTTTGACTGCATGTGCAGAGTTTGGTCCCTTTCTTTGGCAGGTTTTCAGTAGGATGAGGATCTGCTCTGAATAATCACTTGGAGTTTCAGAATAATCATTTGGAGTAGTGTGGTGGGAAATCTGTAGAAATAGTCAGATGGCCGTCATAATCAACCATAGTAGCATACTTTATGGCAGTGTATGGGCATGGAAAAAGAAACGATGGTGGGGATGCAAACTGGTATGGCCACTTTAGAAGACAGCTTAGAAATTTCTTATGAAGATAAACATATTCTTTATATATGA
>NW_007052633.1:3644-8329 GCF_000164805.1 Carlito syrichta
TTCATTACTTTTCTCTTATCCTGCAGTGCTTGTTTCTAAAGAAAACTCAAAAGAAGCTTTTAGTAATGTTTCCCAGGCCCCCAAGGTTGCTTTCTGTCTTTAGCTAAGTTATCATAAAAGTGTCTGATTAGTATATTATGAGTTCAGTGAAAACCCACTCTATAAATGTTAACTTAGAGTTTTAACTATTGAATTAAGTAAAAACCTTAACGATTAATCTTTATCCTAAGTCAGTGAAAACAGTGTTATAAATCACCCACATAACTCCGATATAAGTGTTAGAACTTATAATCAATTCATAATGAACTTACCATAAACTTGTGCTTCTAAAAAACCTTATGTCTAAACTCTAAACTACATAATTCTAAATCAAATAAGGAGTGAGTATACATATACCATTTATTACTTAAACAGTATCTAGTAACTTATAACCAAGTGAAAGAAAGCATTCTTGATGTGCTTCAGAGTTTAGCCCTTGCATATGTTAGAAAAGGCCAAGCGGCATAGTGGGAAAATGGAAAAATGAACCATGACATTCTCAGGTTAGCTGTGAGTATTTCGCATAAAAATGCCATTTTCTTCTTCCACGACTGCACAGAATTTCTTCAGCCATACCAACAGCAAAGATGGAAGATAGAAGGGCCTCAGCTGCCCAGACTCGCTTTGCGGCCGTTGGGTCCTCAGCGCACCTGGACTTTGTCAATCAGGCGGGCCTCCAAGGCTGGCTCCCAACATGTGGATGATACTATAATTATAGATACATGCTACTATTCATTAGTACAAAACTATAGAATGAATGACAGCAACACTACACCCTAAGATATCCTATATACTTTAGGTGATTATGATGTGTCAAAGTAGGTTCATCAATTGTAACAAACCTATCACTCTGGTGGGGGATTCTAATAACAAGGCAGGCTATGCATGTATGGGCACAGGGGACATGGGAAGTTACTGTACTTCCCTTTTAATTTTGCTGTGAACCTAAAACTGCTTTAAACTGTAAAGTCTTCCACAAAGAAAGAGAAAATGATGACCTGTATACACATTTCAAAATAGAAATCGCACAAGCTGAAAATTTATATGTGTGTATGTAGTTAAATAAAAAACAAACATGGTTCCAAGGTAGATTGACTGCTGTCTTAATGGCCTAATGATTAATGGTGTGTTTCACAATAGAATGACTTCCAATGAAGACTGAATGCATGTTTTTGAGTCTATGTGTTTGTGTATTAGAAGAAAGATAATTGATTATATAATGTATCTTGGGATATGTCCTATTTTACATACTTGACAAAAATCCAGGTTGTCATATCCAGTAGACACCTATAATGTGAGCTTGATGCTTGGGACAGAGGTCACTACAGAGCATTTAACTCTGGGAGACATGAGCATATACAGAAGTAATGATTAAAAACTTGGAAATAGATGAAAGAGAGAACTACATATAGATGATTGAGAAATGTGAATATTTGAAGAATGATTATTGAGCAAGGAGCCCACAACAATATCACTCAGGCAATAGATTTATGATGAGAATCAGAAAAGTTTTCTATAAAAGGGTGTTAAGAATTTTACATAAATTACAGACTGGGAAATTATTTGGGGTTTGACATGTAGAAATAAACTGATCATACACACAATTATATATTATATTAA
The DNA here is from genome assembly GCF_000164805.1 of Carlito syrichta. Taxonomy (NCBI): domain Eukaryota; kingdom Metazoa; phylum Chordata; class Mammalia; order Primates; family Tarsiidae; genus Carlito; species Carlito syrichta. Next base: position 5,304 of record NW_007052633.1, read on the forward strand.
TGGTGTTATTTGAGTAAAATTCAAATTAGATGATAAATTAATAGATTGATAGGTATTATTATAGATATGTAAGCACTTGGATTGATTGAGAAATTCATATAATTTTGTCAGTGAGGTAAGAGTTAGAGTGGGATAGATAGCAGACAATTCTACCTGGAGAGATAATTAGATGGAAATATTAAGAATGTTCTAGGTTTAGTGTAATGAATTAGTGAAGAGAAAGAAATGGAATGAATTTGTTGAGTACTGGGATGGGAAGAAGTGGATTCTAAAGCAGAAACAGATGCAAGAAGCATGATAGAAGAAGGTAAGAAGGATTGAAAAATGAGAAAAAAGGGAAAGAAGTGGGTTGAGGACCAGAGACTCTGTATGAGACTCCATCCTAATGACTTAAGAAGTAGGACTCTTCAGTGAGTGGCACAAAGATATCATTAATGTTTAAGGCAGTACATTTCTTTCTTTTTCTTTCTTTCTTTTTTTTTTTTTTGAGTTGGTGTCTCACACTGTCACCCAGGCTGGAGGGCAGTGGCACACTCTTGGCCACCGCAGCCTCAAGCTGCTGGGCTCCAGCAATCCTTCTGCCTCAGCCTTCCAATTAGCCAGAACTACAGGTGTGTGCTACCATGCCCAGCTAATTTTTGATTTATTGTAGAAACTAGGTCTTGCCAAGTTGCCCAGGTGAGTCTCGAACCCGTGGGCTCAGGCAATCCTCTTGCCTCGGTCTCCCAAAGTGCTGGGATTACAGGCTGAGCCACTGAGCCCTACTGGCAGTAAATTTCAAAAGAGGCATATTACAGTCTCTTCTTATAAAAACTCTCTTTACATTATGAATTAAAGATATTTAAATAAAACTATTTTAGAGTGAGGTGCAGGCTTCAATATTTTTTAAAATTCCTGAGGTAAACATTTAACATTCAGTTATGATTGAGAACCATTGATTTAAGATAATTTCAAATATTTAGAAATAGTGTCTATGAAGTGTGAGTTGATAGTTTGATACTGATATGTAAATTGAAATCTTTAAAATATAAGAATAATATAACATCTGTATTTTTGATGTAGAGTAACTGAGTTTTTAAGAAAACTAGTAATGTGTGGAATGAGATTTTAAGATAATGAAGTATAAAATCTACCCCAGATGTACGATGTGCTAACAATGTATTTGCACTTTGCTTCCAGTTATGGAGAATGAAGAAGCGACTTTAAATCAGTACTCCTGTATGTTTCCTGACCCATGTACATGAGAATCACTGGGTCTTTTTTGCAACAATCAAGTTTAAGAGACATACATATATATAGTCAAAAGACCAATTTATAACTGAGAACTTTTAACAAGACCTTGTTAGATCTTTTTGATGAGCTATTCACTTTTTTGAGGCAGGTTATCTACCTCATGATAAAAAGATATTGCACTCAAATAATTGAGTATGCACTGACATCAGGCCAAAAGTGTCTCATGGCTACATTACAAATGACAATAATTAAAGTCTATTGCCCAAGTAAGTCTCTCTTTTCTTTAGAGTGCTCATTGTCACTTTTGTTTCTACCACTTTCACTCATTTTGACACCAGGTTGCTAATCAAAAAGTAAACTGATTGATCATTTGTCAGGTCAATGGGCAAAGTCAGAGCTGCTGAGGTGGAGCTTAGGAATCTATGTTGTGATCCTTAAAAAGCATTTGCATATCACAGTCATATGTCATTTTTCTTTGTTTTAACTTTATTCTTCCAATGAGAAATATGTTTTATTTTATTTCTAACCTTTTGGAAGGTGTTTTATTGCCACACCACTCTTTTGCCACATACCAGGAATAACACTTAAAATGTTAATTATAAAGCTTCATTTCTTCATTTAAATAATTTGAAAGATTTCTGGCATGTGACACAAACAACAATCCATATTTAAAATTCGCATAGTTCAGGGAAATATACAAACTGTCAGACTTTAATGGCAAGGCAAAATCTATTTTACAAATTGTTGGGAGCCGGCCGTGGAGGCCCGCCTGTGCGTTAGGGATCCAGGTGGTCTGCAGACCCTGAGACCACCAGGTTTGGTTCAGGAGCTGAAGGCCCATTCCCTCCTCCTTTCTTTGTTGTTTAGCATTACCCACTGGCAGGGATTTTGATGATCTAAGCATGAAGTTCTGAGAATATGACTGGGATGGCTGACTCTAGGGATCCATTATTCCCGTTTCTCACAGACTGCTATTTCAGCTTTAAACTTAACACAGTTCAAACTCAGATCACATTTGGGAGCCTTAGACATGATATAAGCTTCTTTATAAGATTTAAAAATATATTTGTAGAATTAGTATATACATTTAGAGAGCTGTTTCCAGCTTTAGATGGCATAGATGATTATCTAGGGTTACCAGAAATGGCCCAGCACGAACTTTGGGCTGGACCACATTCCTAAGGGCCCAGCGTCCACTTTGGGCTGGGCTGCATTCTTTTAAACTGGTTCTTTAGTTACAATTAGTGTAAGTTTTTTCTACTTATAATAGAAACTGAATTTATTTTATTCATAGAAAGTATTGTAGAATAGGTCATGCTAAGTGAGGGAATTATGTTAGTTCAAGCATGATCAAACATGATACTTTAAGGTTTTATAAGAATACAGCTAACTTTAGAATTTCATTGTTCCCACTTTCTACTAATTGTAGTTTTGGCTTTAGTACAATTACAGTTTGTATTTGGGTTTTATTTTAGAAGCTTTATTGCTGACAATCAGCCTTATATATCAGGATTAGAAATTAGAAACTTTTATAGAAATTAAGACAGATACATAGGATTTTAGAATAGCCATTTTGTTAAGAGATCATAATCAATTGTTCCTGGAAGTGGCCCAGCTTGATCTTTGGGCTGGGCCACATTCTTTAGGAACTGGTTTGAGCTGTAATTAAGAGTTGTTTATAGTACAGGTAAAATTAGCACAGATAAGAAAGGTATTAAGATTTTAGTCAGTTTTATTGCTTTTGAGGAATATAAACCAAGCATAAGGAACAGTGAGATAATTTTGGGATTGTC
>NW_007052634.1:0-341 GCF_000164805.1 Carlito syrichta
CCAATGATTTCCAATTTCTCTCTCATCAAGTAGAAAATAGACCTTGAATGGGACTTGCACCCTTAGGGATGTGAATAGAGAGACACAAAATACTATATGAGTGTAAATATCTTCTAATTTTTTTTGAGTTGGAGTCTACATCCGTAGTGCAGGGCCATGCTCAGGGCCACCCCAGCGTTGACCTGCTGGGCTTCAACAATCCTTCCAAGCAGCTGGAACTTCAGACATGCTCTACCATGCCTGGCTAATTTTTGATTTATTGTAGAGATGAGGTCTCGCCAAGTTGCCCGGGCTGCTCTCGAACCCACGTGCTCAGGCAATTCTCTTGCCTCAGCCTCCCA
>NW_007052635.1:0-988 GCF_000164805.1 Carlito syrichta
AATAAAAATAAATTAAAAAATTAAAAATGGGCATTTGTAGTTAAACTAATTGGCATTCATTTTTTGACTTGACAATGGATGGCATTTAGGACTGAATCTGAGACTTGCATTTGCTGTTTTAGGGCAAGACTTTCTAGTTTCTTTAAGTTTTTTGGATGCCACCGCAGAAAGTTATGAATACTTATGGCCCAGCCTCATGGACACAAGATGAGTGTCAAAAATGCTGCATGCCTAAATTACATTATCAGGTTACAAACTGTCTTAAAAATTAGAACTAATCAAACAGTCACAGGTTTTGAGCTTGTTCCTCAGCAGCAAGCCCAAATGCGCACAGCTAGTTATCAAAACCACTTAGCTTTGAACTACCTGCTGGCGAAAAAAAAAAAGTATGTGATAAATTTAATAACTCTAACTGTTGTTTACAAATAGATAATAATTGATATAGCCACCAATGTTAAAAAAAAAAAAAAAAACTTGCTCTTGTCCCAGTGCAAATCTGGCAACACATAAAAATCAGCAATTAATTTAAAAACATGTTCTCGGGTATAGAAAAACTTAAGTATATTATTAAATTTATACTCCTATTGATAAGATCCTGTCTTATCCTCCCTTGCATAGTCCCAATAATTATAAACGCCATTTCTAAGTTTGTAAAAAGTTGTTTAACAAAAAACTGCAGCCCATATAATGTTAATGCAACAAATTAAAAATAATGGTGCTTTAAATGTATAAAAAATCAAACATCAAGGGGGGAATGATGTGGAAAAAGGGGGGTTGGTAGCAGTTAAAGATATTTCCTTTTAAAAGTCAAGCTGCAAGCTTTGAAGACCGGCCAGGAGCCAGACAGGTTTTGTTTAAGGAAGGCCAAGTGACTGGAGACTGGCCATCTCATGAAAATACAAAAGAATAACAAATTCACAGACTTATCCAAAACCCCTCTTCTAAAGTTGATGGTTTACAACCCTGCAGTTCCTAAAAACCATTTGTT
>NW_007052636.1:0-304 GCF_000164805.1 Carlito syrichta
AGATAATGATAAAGTTAACTAGTTATCTTGCTGCTTATGTCAGCTAGCTATCAAGGCAGCAAACTATTTAAGTCAGCTTGTTAACTAGGTAACTAGCTAGTTAGCTAACTAAGTCAGCTGGCTAACTAGGTTCCTAGCTAGTTAGCGAACTATTTAAGTCCGCTGTCTAGCTAAGTAGCTACTAGTTAAGTCAGCTACTTAAGTCAGCTGGCTAGTCAGCTGGCCACCTAGGTAGTGAGCTAGTTAAGTCAGTTGGCTAGCCAGCTGGATAGCTGGTTAATTCAGCTAGATAAGATAGCTGGCT
>NW_007052637.1:0-303 GCF_000164805.1 Carlito syrichta
GCGAGCAGGTGCGACCACCGCGGCGGGCCTCGCTGCCGGGAATCGGAGGCTGGTGGGGAGACGTGGGTCTCGCTGCCCAGGTTCAGAGGGTGCAGGATCCGTGGTAGTCTCGCTGCCCAAGTTCGGAGAGTAGGTGCAGGATCCGTGGTGGTCTTGCTGCCCAAGTTCGGAGAGTAGAGATCCCATGGTGGACCTCGCTGCCCGGGTTCGGAGGGAGCGGGATCCGCGGTGGTGTTGCCGCCTGAGTTTGGAGAGTAGGGAGCCCACCGTGGGCCTCGCTGCCTGGGCTCAGAGGGTACGGGG
>NW_007052638.1:0-346 GCF_000164805.1 Carlito syrichta
ACCTCATTCAAATCTCAAATTTGCAAGGGAGTAACATAGTTCCCCTGTTTCAACCAGGCTCCAAAAATCAAACTATTTCAGAGGCTTTATTCAAGGGAGAATAGGGGGTTGAGAAAAAAAAAAAGAAAGAAAGAAAGAAAGAAAGAAAGAAAACTACTCCCTTTCTCGCTGAGCAGCAAAAGGAAAGAGAAAAGAAAAACCCCCATCACAAATGAAGAAAAACCAAAAAAGAACCAGAGGCATCACACAGTCTAAAGAGGATAGTCCACAAATATACAGACTTTGGAACTCAAACAATGAAGAGCATCCAGATTGGTCTCAGACTACAAATGCAGAGATCAAGGAA
>NW_007052639.1:0-801 GCF_000164805.1 Carlito syrichta
TCGTGACTGTACATTGGATAAATAAGTTGTGGTTCTCCCACAGAATAGATTATTGAACAGGAATGCGAATGGACAAACTGCAACTATATGCCACCACCAAGATGAAAGTTAAAGGGACCTGAGGAATGTAGATGATTCTATGGAAGAAAAACAAAGCTGACAACTTACACTATCAGGTAAAGAACCTTATCAAAAAACAATTAAGACAGGGTTTTTGTATTGACATGAAAAAGTCATCAAGACTTTTATAAAATAGGAAGTAAGAATAATTTCCTTCTTTTTTTTTTTTTTTGAGTTGGAGTCTTACTCCGTCGCCCAAGCTGGAGTGCGGTGGTGCACTCACAGCACCCTAGCATCAACCCACTGGGCTCCAGCGATCCTTCTGCCTCAGTCTTCCAAGTAGCCAGAACTACACCTGGCTGGCTAATTTTTTTATTTATTTTAGAGACAAGGTCTCACCAAGTTCCCCGAGTGGGTCTGGAACCTGCGGGCTGAGGCAATCCACTCATCTCGGCCTCCCAAAGTCCTGGGATTACATGCTGAGCCACCGAGATTGGCCAATAATTTCATTTTTTAGGAAAGTTATTTAAATATTGTAAACATAAATTGTTCCTTATATGATCTATTTACTTTTCTCCAGATAATTTAGTTATTTTAAAGCGACAATTGTAGTTGCCTGTGGCACTTAAACAAGAGCGACTTTTGTCTGAAGAGAAACTGATTCCAAAAGGAATTAAAATGGGCCAGTGGAGACAGGTCCCAACTGTCCAAACCTCATCTTCCCTCTCCCTGAGGACTCGG
>NW_007052640.1:0-411 GCF_000164805.1 Carlito syrichta
ATGATAAAAGGTTCACTCCATCAACAAGAAATATCTATCCTAAACATATATGCACCCAAATAGGAGCACCAACTTTCATAAAGCAGCTTCTGGGAAAACTAAAGAAAGATATTGACTCTAACATCATCATAACTGGGGACTTTAATACCCCACTCAAAACCCTAGACAGATCATCAGGACAAATAATCAGCAATGAGATCTGGAACCTCAATGTGACTCTTGACCAAATTTGAAACCTACGGAAAACTCCACCTAACAACCACAGAATATACACTCTACTTACCACCACATAAAATGTACTCTAAGATTGACCACACATTTGGCCATAAATCAAGCATAAACAAATTTCAAAAGATCAAAATTTTGTCATGCACCTTCTCAGACCACAGTGGAATAAAAATAAACATCAAC
>NW_007052641.1:0-428 GCF_000164805.1 Carlito syrichta
GGCTCTGGCGATCCTTACACCTCAGCCTTCCAAGTAGCTGGAACTTCAGATGCATGCCACCACGACTAGCTAGTTTTTGTGATTTATTGTAGAGATGAGGTCTCATCAAGTTGCCCGGGCTGGTCTCGAACCCCCAGGGTCAGGCGATCCTCTCGCCTCAGCCTCCCAAAGTACTAAGATGACAGGCTGAGCCACCATGCCGGGCCTGTCCTTGTGATCATCTGAAGAGACTTCTTCTGGGAGCTGTTCTGTGGTGACCATTGAACACTAAATGTACTGACCTTGAGATCCTCAATTCTCAGGTGGAAGATGGATAGAAAAGAACATTTTTCATTTGACAGATCAAGACACAGATTCTTTCCTTAGGAGATGTAGCTTAGGAAGGGAACCTAATACTCTTTTGCTGTTTGCCCTAAAATATACCACTC
>NW_007052642.1:0-322 GCF_000164805.1 Carlito syrichta
AACCAACTGTGTTGCCCATTGAAGCTGGACTGGATAAACAAAATGTGGTACATATACACAATGGAATATTATGCAGCCATAAAGAAGGACAAATATATGAAGTCTGCAGCAACTTGGATGGATTTGGAGTTGATCATACTCAGTGATTTATCATAGAAACAAAGAACTGAGTTCCATATGTTCTCACTCATACGGCGACCTTGAACAATTCTAATACTATAAGAAAGCGATTTACAGTAGTAGAAAACTGTCGGGGAGGGGTGTGGGACTGGCAGTTGAGGGAAACTGCTAAGGGAGGGAGGGGCATACCTCATCAACAAGG
>NW_007052643.1:0-323 GCF_000164805.1 Carlito syrichta
CAAAATCACCTATGACGTTAGCAAAGTCTACAGGAGACTGAAACTTGAAGCACATTAAACCTAAGATGAAATGGAAGGAGGTGGGAGAGACTCATTAACCAAAGGAAGAATAAAGAAGCAAGAGTCACTCAGGGTCCCAGTTTCAATCATTTCAACCACAGAAAGTGAACTGGCAACCACCTAGAGTCCCCAACCACTGTGGGAGCTTTTCTGCCTTCTCAATAAATCCTGCTTTCTAGAAGAAGAAGAAGAAGAAGAAGAAGAAGAAGAAGAAGAAGAAGAAGAAGAAGGAGAAGGAGAAGGAGAAGGAGAAGGAGAAGGAG
>NW_007052644.1:0-1155 GCF_000164805.1 Carlito syrichta
CGTATTAAAGTCCCCAGTTATGATGGTGTTAGAGTCAATATCTTTCTTTAGTTTTCCTAGAAGTTGCTTTATGAAAGTTGGCACACCTATGTTGGGTGCAAATATGTTTAGGATAGATATTTCTTGTTGGTGGAGTGAACCTTTTATCATTATGTAGTGGCCCTCTGTATCTTTTTTAATTTTTGGTAGCTTAAATGGTATTTTGTCTGAAATTAGGATCGCGACTCCTCCTTTCTTTTGTGTTCCATTCGCCTGAAAATTTGTTTCCCCTCCTCTTACTTTGAGTCTGTGTATGTCCTTTCTAGTGAAATGGGTCTCTTGAAGGCTGTATATTGTTGCCTGGTGATATTTTATCCATTTTGCCATTCTATGTCTTTTCAGTGGTGCATATAGTCCATTCACATTCAGGCTAATTATTGAAATGTGAGAGTTCATCCCTATCATAGAGTTCTTATAGAGTTGTTGTTCTTCCACTTGGTTTTTTTTGTCTTTCTTTTGGTTTTGGGGTTGGTTCATGTGTATTTTATTCTTTTTCCTGTACTCGTGAAGAACATTGCTTTTTTTTCCCCTTTTCTTCTGTGTTTAGTACTTTCTTAAGTGTTTCATGTAGAGGTGGTTTGGTGGCAGCATAAGTTCTTAGGGATTGGATATCTGGGAAAGATTTTAATTCTCCCTCGCTGATGAAGCTTAGCTTGGCTGGGTAGGTTATTCTTCATTGAAATTATTTATCTTTTAGGACTTTGAAGATAGGGCTCCAAGCTCTCCTAGCCTGCAGGGTTTCTGTAGATAAATCTGCTGCTGTTCTGATTGATCTTCCATGGTAGGTGATCTGGCCTTTTTCTCTTGCTGCCTTTAGGATTTTTTCTTTTATGCCTACTTTGTTTAGGCAAATTATTATATGTCTAGGAGTTTATGTCTAGGAGTCTATGTCTTTTCATTTGTTGTCTTGCAGGGGTTCTCTGAATCTCTTGTGTTTTAATTTTTTCATCAATGATTAGAAAAGGGAAGTTTTCTTGAATGATCTCATGGAAAGATTGTTCCAGTGTGGTCTCTGTCTCTTTTTCTGCCTCAAGAAGGCCAATTACTCTTAGGTTCGGTCTCTTGAAGTAATCGCTCATCTCTTGAAGGTTTTTTTTCTGTCTTTTTGAGCTTGTT
>NW_007052644.1:1446-5364 GCF_000164805.1 Carlito syrichta
CCCCCTTTCCCTCCCCTTCTTTAATTCTGTTTTTGAGGGAAGGTGGGGTTGCTTTTGTTTCTCTTCTGCAATATCCTGTTCTTCCTTATGAGGGTCTTTTGGCTTTGTTCATTTTTGAGGTTGGAGTGTGGGCTGCACACTGAACTTTTTGCAATTTTGAAGTTTAATTGAAGGGGAAGCTGTGGTTCAGAATGTATATGCTGATTCTAGCATCCATGAACCCACGAACAGGTATATGAGCACACTGGAACCTATTTCCCTCTGCCTTACAATCTGTCCATTCTGCAGTATGTGGTCTTGGTCCCTCATTGCTGAGTATCACAGTGGTCACCATGAAAGTGCTCACTTACAGACGTTATGGGTTGTGGTTAGTGCCTATGCCACTGATCAAAGGTATTTTAAATTCCTATGAAATGGCCATCAGAGCTGTCTTCATGAAAATCATCTCCCAGCTTCTGGGTGTCCCAGTGTCCTCCCTACTGACTCACAGGGCGAAAATGGAAGAAGCAATGACACGTGGCTCTCTCCAAGATGATCCAGCATATTTGCACCTTCTTATGGACTCGTTTGGATTTCCTAAAAGGCTAATTGAACTTTAATTTTTTATTCTTATTATTTTCACGTTGGGGGTCTCACTCTGTCACCCAGGCTGGAGTACAGTGGCACAATCATGGCTCACCACAGCCTCAAACTCCTGGCCTTAGCCTCCTGAGTACCGGGATTACAGTTGCGTGCCACCACACCTCGCTAATTTTTTTTTTGGTAGAGATGAAGTCTTGCTATGTTACCTAGGCTTCTCTTGAACATCTAGGCTTGAACAATCCTCTTGCCTCAGTCTCCCAAAATGCTGGAAGCCACCACAGCCAGCTATTTTTTTCTTAATCATCAAGAAAAATATTAACACCAAAAAGAAAAATTAAAAATATGAACTAAAAATGAACTGATACATATCTAATACATATAATCACACTCTTAAAACTAGGCACCTTTTTCTGTGTGTGTGAGTTGGAGTCTCACTCTGTCACCCAGACTGGAATGAAGTGGCCGCTCCCGGCCAACACAGCCTCGACCTGCTGGGCTCTGACGGTACTTCCGCCTCAGCCTTCCAAGTAGCTGGAACTACAGGTGTGCGCTACCACACCCAGCTAATTTTTTATTTATTGTAGAGATGCGGTCTTGCCAAGTTACCCAGGCGGCTCTTGAACCCACGGGCTCAGGCAATTCACTCACCTCAGACTCCCAAGGCACGTGATTACAGGCTGAGCCACCAAGCCCAGCTGCTAGGCACCTTTTTAAAATGCCTGTAAGTTTGGCAAGAATTAGGAGGACATATTCAGCACAGGGATAGTGAGGTGTGGAGCTTCAGGCATGCACATAGACCATGTGGCTCTGAAAAGCCCTTTGGCAACATACATCAAAACTTTGTTCAAGTAATTCCAGCTCTAGGAATGTATCCTAAGAAAATAGTCAGAAAAATGCCCAACACAAATAAGTTGATTAAACAAATTAGGATGTGACCATACATGGAATTCTATGCAGTCACTAAAAATCTGTGTGTATACATATATTCTGTATATAACAAAAATGCACATATACTTTTTTCTTTTTTTTAATTATAAAGATGTGGGGTATAATTCAGGGTTAGGTATACAAACATTGATTATGCAGGTACCCTTGATGATGAGGTATACCCCTCCCTCCCCTAGCAGTTTCCCTCAACTGTCAATCTCACCCCCCCATTCCCTGACAGTTTCCCACTACTGCCAGTCCCTTTCTTATAGTATTATAATTCTTCAAGGTCTGCTTATAAGTGAGAACATATGGTACTCTGTTCTTTGTTTCTGTGATAGATCACTCAGTATTATAGACTATAAGTTCATTCAAGTTGCTGCGAAGTCCATATGTTTGTCCTTCTTTATGGCTGCATAGTATTTCATTATGTATATGTACCACATTTTTTTTATCCAGTCCAGCTCCGATGGGTAACATGGTTGGTTCCATGTTTTTGCTATTGTGAATAGAACTGCAAAAAACATAAGCATATAGGTATTTTTTTTGTAGAATGATTTGAGTTCCTCTGGGTATATTCCCAATAGGGGAATTCCTGGGTCATATGGAAGGCCAATTTCTAGTTCTTTCAGAAATAATTCACACTTTTTTCCAAAGAGATTGCACTAGTTTGCATTCCCACCATTCTTTTTTCTCTGCTTCCTCGCCAGCATCTGTTGCTGTTTGTTTTATTAATGATGGCCATTCTTACTGGGGTTAGGAGGTATCTCAATGTGGTTTTGATTTGCACTTCTCTGATGATGAGTAAGGCTGGGCACTTTTTCATGTGTCTGTTGGCTGCCTGTATATCTTCTTTTGAGAAATGTCTATTCATGTCTTTTGTCCACTTTTTAATGGGGTTGTTTGTTTTTTTCCTTTTGGCACATTTGTGTTCCTTAAAGATCCTAGATGTTAGGCCTTTGTCAGATATACAGTTGGCAAATGTTATTTCCCATTCTGTGGGCTGTCTCCATCCTCTCTTGGTGGTTTATTTTGCTTTGCAGAAGCTCGATAGTTTGATGAAGTCCCATTTCTCTATCTTATTTCTAAAGGTATTGGCATTTAGTGTTCTGAATATGAATTGACTGCCAGTTCCAATTTCCATAAGGATGTCTCCTGTGTTTTCTAGGATTTTTATAGTTTGAGGTTTTGCATTTAGGTCTTTGATCCATACAGAGTTAATTTCTGTGTATGGTGATAGGTAGGGGTCCTATTTCAATCTTCTGCATGTGAACAGCCAGTTTTCCCAGCACCATTTACTGAATAATAGGTTCTCCTCTCCCCAGTGGTTGTTGTTGGAGACTTTGTCAAAGATGAGTTGGTTGAGAAATTGAGGCTTTGCTTCTGGAATCGCTATCCTGTTCCACTGGTCAATGTGCCTGTTCTTGTACCAATACCAGGCTCTTTTGACTACTGTAGTCTTATAGTAAAGTTTGAAGTCTAGAAGCGTGATACCACCTGCTTTGCTTCTTTTGCTAAAGATTATTTTGGCTAATTGTGGTCATTTATGTTTCCATATGAATTTCTGTATTGCCATTTCCAGGTCTGAGAATGATGTTGGTAATTAATGGATATATTATTGAATCTGTAGATTACCTTTGGTAGGATGAACATTTTACAATGTTGATTCTTCCTATCCATGACCATGGAGTATTTTTCCATTTGTTAGTGTTTTCTTGGATTTCTTTGAGCAGTGTTTTGTAGTTCTCATTGTAAAGTTCTTTCACTTCTCTAGTTAGGAAGATGCTGAGGTATTTCATTTTTTAAAAAACTACTGTGAAGGGGATTGTGCTTTTAATTTGGGTCTCTGCCTGCTTGTTGTTGGCGTATGGGAATGCAACTGTCTGCACATTTATTTTATACCCTGAGACTTTGCCAAAGTCCTTTATTAATGCAAGCAGGTTTTTGACAGATTCTCTTGGATTTTCAAGGTATAGGATCATATCAACAGCAAAGAGGGATACCTTGACTTCCTCTTTTCCTATTTGGATACCCCTGATTTCCTTCTTTGGTCTAATTGCCTGAGCTAGGACTTCCAACACAATGTTGAAAAGAGGGGCAAGAGTGGGCATCCTTGTCTTGTTCCAGTTTTCAGGGGGAAATGTTTCCAGTTTCTGTCCACTTAGCAATATGTTAGCTGTGGGTTTATCATAGATGGCACTTACTGTTTTGAGGCATGTTCCTTCTATACCTAGGTGTTTGAGGGTTTTGATCAAGAAGGGATACTGGATTTTATCAAGAAGGGATACTGGATTTTATCAAGAAGGGATACTGGATTTTGTGTGCATCTAATGATATAATCATGTGGTTCTTGTTTTTACATCTGTTGATGTATTTAATGACATTTACGGTCTTGTGAATGTTGAACCA
>NW_007052644.1:5765-84960 GCF_000164805.1 Carlito syrichta
TCTGGTCCCGGGGTTTTTTTTTTTTTTTTTTGTATGACAGAGTCAACTTCTTGGGTTGTTATTGGCCTATTTAGTGTCTCAATGTTGTCTTGTTTCAACCTGGGAAGGTTGTGTGATGTCAGAAAGTCCTCCATTTCATTTAGGTTTTCAAGTTTGTTTCCATATAAGTGTACATAGTAATCTCTGATATTCTTTCGTATTTCTTTGGAGTCAGTTGTTATTTGATCTTTTGTATTTCTGATTGTGTTTATTTGGACTTTTTCTTTCCTGGTCATTCTAGCTAGGGGTCCATCAATCTTGTTAATTCTTTCAAAAACCCAGCTTTTTGTTTTGTTGATGTTTTCTATGATATTTTTGTCTTCTATGTCCTGTATTTGGGCTCTTATTTTGGTGATCTGGATTTTTCTCCTAAAGTTGGGGTTTTGGTGGTCTTCTCTTTCCAGGTCCCTTAGGTGATTTTTTAGGCTCTCCACTTGTGATCTTTCCGTTTTCTTGATGTGTGCTTGTAGAGATGTAAATTCCCCTCTTAGAATTGATTTCATGGCATCCCAGAGGTTATGGTAAGATGTTTCTTCAGTTTCATTTGTTTCCAGGAATCTTTTAATTTCTGCTTTGATTTCAGTGTTGACCCAGTAGTTGTTCAACATCATGCTGTTTAGTGTCCATGTCTTTGTGTGCTTTGGGGAAATGTTGTTGGTGTTGATATTTATTTTTATTCCACTGTGATCTGAGAAGGTGCATGGTAATATTTCAATCTTATGGAATTTGTTTATGCTTGATTTATGGCCAAGGATATGATCAATCATGGAGTACATTTCATGTGGTGTGAGTAGAATGTATATTCTGTGGTTGTTAGTTGGAATAATCTGTGTATCTTTTAAATCCATTTGGTCAAGTGTCAAGTTTAGTTTCTAGATATCCTTGTTGATGTTTTGCCTCAATGATCTATCTAGGGCTGTTGGTGGGGTATTCAAGACCCCTGCTATCCTTTTTTAGTTTACCTAGTAGTTGCTTTATAAATGCTGGAGTTCCTCTGTTGGGTGCATATATGTTTAGGATGGATATTTCTTGTTGATGGATTGAAACTTTTATCATTATGTAGTGTCCTTTTGCATCTTTTAAAATTTTTGATAGCTTAAAAGTTGTTTTGTCTGATAGTAAGATTGCAACTCCTGTCTTTTTTTGGGATCCATTTGCCTGGAAACTCGTTTTTCCATCCTTTAACTTTGAGTCTGTGTGCGTCCCTTGTAGTGAGATGAGTCTCCTGGATGCAGCAAATAATTGGGTCATGGTTTCTTATCAAGTTTGCCATTCTGTGTCTTTTCAGTGGTGCATTTAGTCCATTCACATTCAGGCTGATTATTGAAATGTGATTGTTTATCACTGTCATGAGGTTCTTATAAAGTTTTTTCTTTGTTTTCTTTTGGCTTTGGGGTTAATGTATGTGTGTGTTTTCAAGTTCCTTGTTGCACTGTAGTCTCTGTTGATTTTGTGCTCTGCTCTTCTCTTGGGAAGTGTGTGGTCCTTCTTTTTTTTCTTTCTTATGTGCTTAATACCTTTTTTAGTGTCTCCTGTAGAGCTGGTCTGGAAGCTGCATAATCTCTTAGTGGTTGAATGTCTGGGAAGGATTTTAATTCTCCATTACTAATGAAACTGAGCTTAGTTGGATAGGAAACTCTTGGTTTGAAATTGTTTATTTTGACAACTTTGAATATAGGGCTCCAGTCCCTTCTTGCTTATAGTGTTTCTGCAGAAAGATCTGCTGCTGTTCTGATTGGTTTTCCCTGGTAGGTAGTCTGACCTTTCTTTCTTACTGCCTTTAGGATTTTTTTTCTTTTATGCCTACTTTGTGTAGGTGAATTACTATGTGTCTAGGGGTTGGTCTTCTCATATGATGTCTTGTGGGGGTTCTCTGTATCTCTTTTGTTTGGCTGATCACCTCCCTGGTGAGATAGGGAAAGTTTTCTTGGATTACCTTCTGGAATGCTTGCTCCAAATTATTATCTGTTTCCCTTTCTTCTTCGGGGATACCAATCAGGCATAGATTAGGTATCTTGATATAATTATACATCTCTTATAGTCTTTTTACTTTCTTTCTGAGTCTTGTTTCCTGTTTTTTACAGATTGGGTTAATTCCATGTTCTGGTCTTCAAGTTCTGAGATTCTTTCTTCAGCTAGATTAATTCAGTTTTCCATGCTTGTCTTCTTGTTATTTATTTCCTGGATGAAATTTTTTATTGCCAAAATCTCTGTTACAAGTTCTTTCAGTGTTGCATCTTGTCTTTGTTGAGTCTTATTCACTGAAGAGAGACTATTTTGAAAAGAATTAAGTGGGCTTAGTGGCGCATGCCTATAGTCCCAGATCCTTGGTAGGCAGAGGTAGAAGGACTGCTTGAGCCCAGGAGTTTTAGGCTGCAGTGAGCCATGATCATTCCACTGCACTCCAGCCTGGGAGATAAGAGAGAGAGAGACTGTCTAAAAAAAAAGAAAGAAAGAAAGAAAGAAAGAAAGAAAGAAAAAAGAAGAGTGTCAGGCATCACATCACAACATAAATCCATTCCCTCTTTCCTGTCATATTACTGGGGCCAGTCATTGGTGACTTCCATTGTTTCAGCAGCATGGTCTGATTTTTCAGGAGTTTTGTCTTTGGTTCACTTGAAATTGCCTGAGGTCTTTTTTTGGTTTTTCCTCATTTGTGACAGATCACTTTTTTTCTCTTTAGTTGGGTTATTCAGTATCAGTGGGAGAGACTTTCCCTTCTGATGTTTGCTCAGTCCTCTATTCTTCCCTGATCTGGGCTCTGGATTTGTTCTATTTTGAAATAGGATGGTGGATGGGAAGTTTTGCTTTCTCTTGCAGTTTTTGAAATTTGAATAAAGTAGGGGGTGGGATGCTAGGAATCAGAAACTACTTGCAAATTACCATATTCATTTACTGTGGTATGTGTTCCCTGAGACCCACCCCCCACCACCACTCTATATGATGATGCAAAGCAGAAACCAGTGCCAAAGCAATTGAACACACACACACACACACACACACATACACACACACACCCCAACACAAATTGGAATAACAATGAAGTAAGAAAAAAAAAACCAAAAAAACTAAACACACACACACACACACATACACACACACACACACACACACACACACACACACACACACACACACACACCCCTAGCACAAAGTGAATAGAAAAGAAAAATAGAAAGACTGGAGGAAAAAAATAATAATTCAGGTAGAACCTTCACACATATATTGACACATACCTTAAACTATAAAAAGTGAACATAAAAAATACCCAGAAGAACAAAAGAGCAAAAACCACCACCAACAACAGAATTGAAAGATGAACACTCATTCACATACACACATAAACAGAAAATGACAAATAAAAGAAGAAACAGAAAAAGAAAAATTTTTTTTTGTGGGGATGCAGATCAAACCCTCACATACAAATTGGAAAAATATTTAAATAATAGATGAACTAACAAACAGTCCAAAAATTTTAAAGAATTAAAAATAATTAAATTTTTTAAAAAAACCCTGCCCTCTTGTGGCAGGCTCTGTAATTGTTCCTCTAATCAAGTCTCTCTGCAGAGCCACCTCTGTCACTCTCCTCAGTGTCCAGAGGATGGGCAGTGGGGGTGGGTGGGGCTGCAGTCCTCCCCTCCCACTCTCGTATGGTCAGGGAGATCTCCTCCGGTGGGGAGGTACAGGATCCTCTCTTCTCCAGGTCCGTACTTGTTGTAGGGGATGTCCCAGCCAGGCCCATCCTGGAATGGCGTTCTCCTATTGCGACTGATGTGCGGGCTCTGCCTGGGTTTGTCCCTCTCAGTCGTGGTCCAGCTGTGTGGGTCTGACATTCCGAGGATTTCTGGGGAGGAGGAGGTTTGGGTCAGCCCAGACTCACCCCTGATCTCTTTGGGGTTCTTCCTCATCCTTTTCTGGCCACACCCTTTGTCCCACAGTTGGATCGAGGTGAGGGGTGAGGCGCCTGGAACACAGCATTCATCAGGTCCCTCCGAAGTTTGTGCTCTCAGGATATTCCCTCTGGGCCACGATCAATCCCTGAGCAGTTGATCTGCCAGTCTCAGCGATTGAGTCTGTTGCTCCGTGGTGAGCAAGTAGGAGCAAGCAGGAGCACTTTCCTGCCCCACCTTCAGGATGGTGGTGGGGTGCCTCTCTTGTCCTCTTCCGTGGGACCTTGCCTCCGGACTCCCTCTGCAGCCCCTGCCAGAGCCCTGCCAGGGGCTGCGGTGGTGAGGCAAAGCCAGAAGCCGGCAGTCTCTCTCCTGCTTCAATGGTGAGGGAGAGCCTGCAGTGATAGTTTCTCCCCGCCGCTTTTTCACAGGAAAACCTCTGTCCATTTTAAAATAAATGATGGCACTTGGCTTCTGGGACATGGGAAGAGCCTGGAACAAAGCAGAGAAGCTGCAGCACAGTTTTTGCACCAGGGGCCTGGCCACCTGCTCATAAGCCTCCACTTTGTCTCTCCCAGCATTTTCTTCCCAGGGAGGGTTTATTGATTTAAAAAAAAGAAAAAGAAAATGATGTTTGGTTTCTGCATCCCAGGAATCACTAAGGTCCAAGCCCAGCCACTGTGGCACCAGCCACTGCCCCAGGAGATCCCTGGCCACCAACTCCCTAGCCCTCACTCAGTCAGCCACTCACATGCCCACTCACTCACTGCACGTACACAGAATTTTCCATACACTCACTCCCTCACTCACACGGGGACTTGCATAGTCCGACTGGCTCAGCCACCATCTTCCCGACCTCACACATATACTTTTTTTTGAGACAGGGTCTTACTCTGTCATCCAGGCTGGGATACAGAGATGTGATCACAGCTTACTGCACCCTTGAACTCCCTGGCTCAAGTGATTCTCCTGTCCCAGCCTACTGAGTAGCTGATATGATAGTGTGCACCACCATGCCCAGCTAATTTTTATTTTTAAGTTTTTTGTACAGATGGGGGTCTCACTATGTTGCCCAGGCTGAAAGTGTTTAAAGATACTGACATGGAAGAATGCCTATCACATGTAAATGAGATTGAGAATGTTATAAGGTAGTATGTATGGTAGAGTCTCATTGAGAGTTGTTTACATGTGAAAACCTATATCTATGTATATGTTATCCGAATGAGCTTGAAGGAACGTGAGTCAAATTAGATGGTAAAATTACATATATTCCTCTCACTGCCACCACCTTTTGCTTAAGTGTCTTCTGACTTTCTTTTTTTAATAACAAACATTTGTTACTTAATCAACACTAATAATAGCTTTAAAAATGTGTGGTAATTGTCATTGCTTGAGCCAGGAGGGGGCTGCTCTCCCACTGTCCCCTCCTTGGCATGGAGACAGCAGTGCTGGAAGCCCTTGCTCAGTAAACCGGAGCTGACCTACAGTGGAGATCCCTCCTTCCTCTCCTGGCACTGCACCCAGATTCGGAAAACCAGGGCCTCAGTTTCCTGACTGGCACATGGACATCTCCATCCCTATGGTGCTCATCTTGCAGGATTGAATTAGAAGTCGAGAGACTATTTTTCTTTTTTGAGTTGGAGTCTCACTCTGTCACCCAGACTGGAGTGCAGTGGCCGCTCCTGGCCACTGCAGCCTCAACCTGCTGGGGTCCAGCGATCCTTCCGCCTCAGCCTTCCGAGTAGCTGGAACTACAAGTGCACACTACCACGCCCGGCTCATTTTTTAAAAAAATTTATTGTAGAGATGAGGTCTCGCCAAGTTGCCCAGGCGGGTCTCGAATCCGCGGGCTCAGGCAATCCACTCACTTCAGCTTCCCAAGGCGCCGGATTACAGGCTGAGCCACCGAGTCCAGCTAATTTTTTTTTTTTTTTAGTTGGAGTCTTACTCTGTCACCCAGGCTGGAGTGCAGTGGCACATTCACAGCCATCCCGGCATCCACCTGCTGGGCTCTGGCTATCCTTCTGCCTCAACCTTCCAAGTAGGTGGAAATACAAGCATGCACTACCACGTCTGGCTAATTTTTTTTGATATAGTATAGAGACGGGGTCTTGCCAAGTTGCCCAGGCTGTTCTTGAACCCGTGGGCTCAGGCAATCCTCTCACCTTGGCCTCCCAAAGTGCTGGGATTATGGGCTTGAGCCACCACACCCGGCCTGAGAGACTATTTTGAAAAGAATTAAGTGGGCATGGTGGCACATGCCTGTAGTCCCAACTCCTTGGTAGGCAGAGGTGGGAGGACTGCTTGAGCCCAGGAGTTTTAGGCTGCAGTAAGCCATGATCATGCCACTGCACTCCAGCCTGGGAGACAAGAGAGAGAGAGAGAGACCCTGTCTCAAAATAGAAAAGAACAGAAGAGTGCTAGGCATCACATCACATAAATCCATGTTGTTATACCTCACCTGTCATAATTCCTTAGGGAGAAAAAAAGGTGATTCAACAATATAAGCAGAATAACCAGAACGATCCATTCATAACCCAAATACTACAAATAACACTCAGCAAAGCCAATCTATGGAGTATTAGAGTCATCTGGGTGCCAGAAAAATGTGAATCGAATGTAGGGCAGAAGAATGGAAAATCTGTTAACCATGCATGCTTTTGTTAAAAAACGATTTAAGAAAAAGAAATCTTGTGCGTGTTGGCAAGAGGTCATGTGCAAGTCTGTCTTGAGGTCTACAGACAGCATGTTGGGTGAGGATGGGAGCAAATCTTGTGTTGGCAAGAGCTCTTGTGCAAGGCTGTCTTGAGGTCTACAGACAGCATGTTGGGTGAGGATGGGAGCACTGTGATCACATGGCCCTGAAATCTTGGCTCTGTCATTCCTGACTGTTAAGAAAAGAGCCTCCTGAAGTTTGGTTTCCACATCTGTAAAATAGAGACTCTTAGGGACACTGTATAGATTAAATAAAGCAATGAATGAAAAGGGCCTTGTATGATGGTTTGTACTAGATGTTTAATGAGTATAGGCTTTAAAATTTTTATTATTGGAGAGCCATGGTGGTACCCAGTACTTTGGGAGACTGAGGTGGGAGGACTGATTGAGCCTAGACGTTTGAGACCAGCTTGGGCAACATAGGGGGAGAGGAGATAGCTAGAGAAAAGCTAGGCAGGCAGACAGGGCAGGTCCTCCAGAAACAATGTAGCAAACCAGTTGTCCTCTTAGGCTGATATATTCGCATTGCTAAACAAGTTCCCTGAGAACCTCTCAAGCTAGAGCTTAAGTACTCACTGCTGGGATTGAAAAATGACCAATCAGCTTACTGCCAAGTTCCGACCTATCAGATCGCCATTAGGCCCCTACCTCCTGCCAATTGGTCCTTAGTATTGACCAATCAACACAGCTAGTGCTGACCAATCAGGTCATAGCTAGTGCTAGCTAATGGCTTGGTCTTAGGGCTATATAAGCAGTAGGTTTCAGCCCCAAATGGGCAACCCCTTTGGTTCCCCTCCTCCTGTGGCAGCTTTTTTGTCTTCTCAATAAATCCTGATTTCTCACTTTCTGGCTATCCAGTGTCCCTCATTCTTCCTGGGCACTGAGACAAAAACCTTGACCTGAAGAGCTGCCGAAGATTGTTGGAGCGGAAGGGCCATGCACCCTTGAGGCTGGCTTGCTAGTGAATGGAGCTAGCTGAACCAGGAGAGCTGCTGGGAACTCTGGGGGCTAGGCTTGCCAGCCCACTAAACCAGCAACACTCTCAGGGCTTGGCTTGCCAGTCCATTAGAGCCAACACTTCTGGAGCTACGCTTACCAACTCCTTGAGATGACCCTCTCTGGGGCTTGGCTGGCTGACCCATTGAGCTGACAGTCTCGAAGCCCAAGCTGACCTGAAAAATCCACATCAATAGCAAGACCCTGTCTCTACAAAAAAAATTTAAAAATTAGCTGGACATGGTGGCTTGCACCTGTAGTCACAGCTACTTGGGAGTCTGAGATGAAGGATAGCCTGAGCCTAGGAGGTCAAGGCTGCGGTGAGCCATGACTGCATCACAGCTCCAGCTTAGGCAACAAAGTGAGACTGGAACTCAAAAAACAAACAAAAAAACCCCCATAAAATTATTATTAACACCACAGTACTTGTTTCAAGTCAAAGTTATCTGATAATCAAGGGTACAGGACAAAAGAAGCTTGCCCTGAAAGAGGGGTTGGATGCCTTTAATGCTAATATTCCACCACCCTAGAACCTAAATCATTTTTGAACTCATCTTTGGAAGAGAAATAAATGGTGCATTTATATCTACAATGTTTGCAAGGGAAAGTCATATATTTTCTGCCGTGTTTTGCAATTTAAAGATGGCTAGAATCCAACCTTTGCAATGAATTTGTGTGTGTGTGTGTGTGTGTGTGTGTGTGTGTGTGTGTTTTGAGTCAGTCTCACTCTGTTGCCCAGGTTGGAGTGCAGTGGCACACTCATAGCCACCGCAGCCTTGACATGCTGGGCTCAGATGATCCTTCTGCCTCAGTCTTCCAAGTAGCTGGAGCTACAGACATGTGCCACCATGCTCGGATAATTTTTTGTTTTACTGTAGAGATGAGGTCTCACAAGTTGTCAGGTTGGTCCCGAACCCCTAGGTTCAGGCAATCTTCTTGCCTCAGCCTCCTGAAGTGCTGGAATTACAGGCGTGAGTCACCACGCCCAGACTATCTTGTCAATATATACATCCCTTATCTTCTACTTTCTCAGTCCAGCCCCTGAGATGCGTTGCTTCCCCTCATGAAAATGTGGTTTCCATCGCTTCAGAATCCTTTGTCTGTCCCGGGTCCATATTGCCAAGGGAGGCTTCATGTTTCCCATAGAGGCCTTTTCTGTTTTGCCCTTCTGAGGTGGAGACAGAGGCAGGTCAGCTTGAAGGCTCCTGGCACTTCACTGGCATGACTCAGGCCTGCCCGAGTCCAGTTTGTATCACAAAACAGCTCCCCATGGTCCCCCTGACTCCATGTGAGCTGCCCTACAGCCCATTTTTCCCACAGCAGAAGACTGACCAGTAATAGCCTAACCCCTCACCTGCTCCTAGGGCCAGTAATGTCCCACCGCCCCGCAGTTCCCACCCCTCACTTCATTTAAAGCTGCCACCTGTCCCCATGCCGTGTCACTCGACCCCCAGTCCCACTGAACTTCTTTCGCTCATTGGCTACATCCTGCTCTCTCTCACTTCAGCAGCTGTGAACTGGGGGGCTTCTGCTCGACTAAGGCTGCTTCTCTTGGTTCAGGTCTCAGCTCACATCCCTTTTTAGCGGTCTTCCCTGGAAAAGGGATGGACGCTTTTCTCTCAATTTTGAGAAAGCATTGTGTCCCTATCACATTAACTTGTTATTTCTCCTGCACAGATCACCCTCTGAAATACTCAACTGTTCACACACTTATTGTCTGTTTTCTCCCCTAGAATGTAAGCTTTCACAGAGAGGAGCCTGCCTGCCTTGTTGGCTGTACCAGCAGTACCTGGAACAAAGGGGAGGCTCAGTGAAGAGTGAATGGACCTCCCACAAAGTGTTTCGGCGGTCCTGTCCTCCTCCTTCAGCTCTTTGGAGACTAAAGGTTTAGCTTATCACAAGGTATCTTGACTGAGTACTCCATGATTTCTGCAGGACTCATCTGGAAGGTATTGTTGCCAGGGTTAGGAAGGATCCCTCAGGGTTAGGAAGGATCCCTGAGGGTGCAGTAGGAGACACACAAGGGTTTGAGGAAGATGTAGAAGCCCCTGGTCCTAACCATGTTGTCTCTGTCTGCCTGCTTGGCCTTAAGCAGGTGATAGCAATCGTATATGGATTTTAAATAGGACACAGGCACACGCTGGAGAACTTCTGGCCCTTAAATCCTGTTTCAGTCTCTCTGGTCTTTACTTTGGGAAAAGTAGACAGTTGAGTTTTGGACCCAACATCCTGAGTCCAGATCCTAGAGTGTGACCTGCCAGGTTCTCATATATCAGCAGGCATCAGAATCACCCAGAGGCCTGTAAAAACAGATCACCTGGCTCCATCCCTGGAGTTTCTGATTTAGCGGTTCTGGGGGTCCTGCTTTTCTAACCTGTTGCCAGGTGATGTGATGCTGCTGGTCTGTGAGAACCACCGATCTGGGCTACGAGGTATCAAGCGGTAATATTAGGCCAGCACACGTACACGTACGCAGTGCCATACCATTCACAAATTAAGTTTCAGATGCACCATCTGATGTGCTCCTCTGAGCCCACCTTTGAAAAATGGACATTTTCAACCCTGATTTGCGGAGGAGTCTGAGGTTTGTAGTGTTGCACAGAGCAAGTGTCTGGCTGCAATACCATGCAGTCAGCTGACCAGCCCTGAGTGTCCCAGAGGGGTAAACATCCCAGAGGTCACCCCTATAGCCCTGAAGTTGCAGGCATCTCCCTAGCGGGTCTCCTTGCCTCGCTTCTTGAAGTGCAGGTTTTCTGGTTCAGGAACAGGGTTTAACTTTCTGTCTTGTGACTTGTTACCTGTGTTATATATTTACTTATTAGTAGAGATGGGATCTATTTATGCATCGGTAGAGATAGGGTCTCGCTATGTTGCCCAGTCTGGCCTAGAACTCCTGGCCTCAAGTGATCCTCCCATCTCAGCCTCCCAAATTGCTGAGATTACAGGCCTGATTCACTGTGCCCCCCCACCAGCTACCTGTGTGATCGCGAACAAGCTACTTACCCTAAGCCAGTTTATTCTTATAAAATGGGATTCCTGTCTCTACTTTAGAGAAGTGTAAAGACTCAATGAGGAGAATGTAGAGAATGAGCTCAGGACTTTCAAACTAACGTAACAGCGGTTGGACAGTAAGACTTTATAAGGCCACCAGGCTAACTTTTCTAAAACTGATCACAGCACTTTGTTTACAAAGTCGTTTTTTCATTTCTCTTCTCATTTGATAGTTGCAAGAATTCAACTTAAAATTCTGCTTACGCGCCCCCCACCCCCGCAACACTTTTGCCTATGGGATTAAGTCCAAGATTCTTAGCAAGGCATTGCCAGCTGAGACCTAGCCCCTGCCTCGGTCTCTAATTCGCTCCAGTTGAATGTTCTCGGCATTGCGTGTCCTCAACATGGTGGCTGGGCACTAAATAGGCCCTGATGTTCATTCCAAGAGTGGATGAACCCGCGCTGGAACCCTTTCCTCCTTTATCCATTCATGCCTTGCCTTGCCTTTCCCTTCTTATCCACTGAATTCCTACTCTTTTTAAAATTTTAACCAGGAAGCAGCATTTATTTGTGCCGGCACCGGCTTGGCGGATTTGCCTTCCAAGGCTGAGCCGATTCCTACTTTTTTAAGGATGGCCCAAGGGTATATCCTCTGCAATGGCTCCTAAGTTTGACACTCCCGTTAAACATGTATTGGCGACTTCTATGTGCCAGGAACTGCACAAGGTGCTGGGGCTACCGCGGGGAGCGTGGTGGGACCTGTCTAGATCAGATGGCCCACCACCACAGCCGGAGCCTTAGTGTATGGATGCACTTATCGCTAGGGCTGTATTTGCAGGGCCAGGGTAACCGTCAGTGCCCCTGGGCTACAATAAACTCCATGAGCAGAGAGCATGGCTTACGCACTTCTGGCTCGGCTACTGCCATTCACATCTGTGAAATCAAGTCCAACGAGCTATGTATGACTTTTCCTTGTTATGAATTTAACTTATCTGATAGCCATTTGTGACCTGCTCAGTGTTTACGTTCTTTAAGCAGATGTATCAAAAATGAGAATGTGCCTATTGAAAAGAATCCCAGTTTCAAAAACTACCCACTTTGTAGATTATTCACCCGGCAAGAGTTTATTCATTCTGTAGTTCTTGATCCAACTCCTTTAAAAGATGCCAAATGTACCCTCAAGACACCTCCTTTCGGCATGGGTCCCTCACAGGCCCAAAATAAAGTTGCATGTACAAGCAAAATACATTGTACTGATACTTACCCTTCTTTTTCATTACTTTAATATCAGACAACCTCAAGTACAGTTTTACTACAATATGTATGTATAACTGTGCCTTTTGCCAACTTGCTGATATGATTTTTTTTTTGAGTCTCATTCTGTCGCCCAGGCTGGAGTGCAGTGGCACGCTCATGGCTGCCACAGCCTTGACCTGCTTGGGTTCAGGCCATCCTTCCACCTCAGTCTTCCAAGTAGCTGGACCTACAGGTGCACGCTACCATGCTCGGTTAATTTTTTGATTTACTGTAGAAACGAGGTCTTGCCAAGTTGCCCAGGCTGGTCTCAAACCCGTGAACTCAGGCAAACCTCTCACCTCGGCCTCTCAGAGTGCTGGGATGACAGGCTCGAGTCACTGTGCCCGGCCTGCCGAAACGTTTACTCTCACTGAACATTTAGAACAGCAATGTCTTGTTTGCTCAGCCCTCCTGAGCATGAGCAGGCTGTTTACTCCCTGTAAACAAAGTTTTCAGATTACTCACATTTTCTCAGAATGTCAATTTCTTCCTAACAACTAACATCCCAGCTCAACTGTATACATTCCTCTTTAATTGCATTAAAC
Source organism: Carlito syrichta (assembly GCF_000164805.1). NCBI lineage: Eukaryota > Metazoa > Chordata > Mammalia > Primates > Tarsiidae > Carlito > Carlito syrichta. Next base: position 18,238 of record NW_007052644.1, read on the forward strand.
AATTTAAACTACCACAGAAGTCTCAGATACTTAACGAATGTCATGCATCACACTGAATGATAACTCAAGAGTTATCTTCCATGATCACTTGCATGGCAGCATTGATCTGACTTATTGCTCTTTTGATTTATAAACTTCTTTTGCTTCCACTTCTTGCTGCTAAGCTATACTTATAATTCATTCTATCACTGTACACACTTTCGTGGAAGAAGAGGGACAGAAAACATTTGTTTGGTAGAGTATATGGGAAAACAGGACTTTGCCACTTATAAGCATGTTTAATGTTCAGTTAAAGGCAGCCAAGGGTGTTGGAAGTCTAGCCTCTGAAAAAGTGGGGCAAAGCAATCTTTACCTTTTCCCTACAAGTAAATATGTGAGTATCCAAAGAGTGCTTTCAGGAGCTTTTTTTTTTTGAGATCTCACTCTGTCACCTAGGCTGGAGTGCAGTCAGGGTTCATCACAGCCACGACCTCCTCCACTCAGGTGATCCTTCTGCCTCAACCTCCTAAGTAGCTGGGACTAAAAGGTGGGCACCATTATGCATGGCTAATTTTTTGATTTTGTATAAGGATGAGGTCTTGCTATGTTGCCCAGGCTCGTCTTGAACTCCCAGGCTCAGGCAATCCTCCTGCCTCGGTCTTCCAAAGAGTGCTGGTATTACAGGCATGAGCCACTGCTCCCAGCAGAAGCATTATGTTTCAGAGTTTGGTCTAACACCTCACTCCTTTTAAATAAACATCTCTAGTCTCTTTCAGTAGCATAGTAATGAGTTTAAACTGCATGAACACACACCCTCTAGATTCAGTGGCTTAGAAAGAAAGGCACTGCATAAGTTTATTTCTCTCTTAGGTATAGTCACGATGAGTATTCCAAGTTAACTGGCAACTCTGCTCCACAGAGGCATTCAGGAACCCAGGCTCTTTCTCTTGGATGGTTCTGCCACCCTCTGGGCATTGTGTTTTTATCAGAGTGATTGGGACAAGGTTATCACTTTCTCTGTTGTGGGAAGGAGATAGAGAAGGTGGAGGGGATTCATCCACTGTCTTAACTCCTGACCCAATAATGGCATACACCTTTTGAACTTACATTGCTTGAGAATGAGGGGTTGGAAAATGCAGTCCCCAACAGGTGGAACAGAACTCTATGCTGTGGAACAGCACACATTCTGATGGACAACTAGCAGTCTTTAGAGAAAAATAATTTCTTGCTTCTTTCTAATTTTATGGAAGCACTGTAAAACTATATAATGATCTTATTTTAAGCAAATTCAATAGGAAAAAATAAGATCTACATAAAAATGTTAAAGAACTACAGTTTAGGACTGAAATAGGCCTGAGAGCTCATTTGTTCATTGGACACCTTGTGACCAACAGATGTTATTTCATTGGCTTGTTACTACCAGTCTTCCACAGAAGAGCAGGGACTATACCTTGTTAATTGCTGACCCCACTATTAGAACAGTTTCTGACACACAGGAGGTGATTAATAAATCTTCGTTGGGAAAAATAAATAGATGAAATCAAAATATATAAAAATGTAGTACTTTTAAATTATTTTGTGAATAAATTTTTATTTCCTGATGAATTACCAGGAGTGGCTGGATATATTTTGATGATCTAATTACAGCAGTTTCTTTCATGTTTCTGTATACTGAATATAAAGTCTAAACATTGGCCAAAGGCCACAAGGCAGTCTGGACAAACTCACGAATGACACTTGACCTTTATACTTCGATGTCAAATGAAAAACGAAGGGTCTGACCTATGTTGTGCCTTAATTAGATTTTTTTTTTTAAACCAAGGCATTGTCTTGAACTTGACTTCCAGATGTGAAAAATACTTGGTGTGACCTGTAAAATGCAGTTAACTTTATATGCTGAGAGATATTAAGTGGTCTATGATAAAGGCCCCGCCTACTTTTTTCAAAAACAAAGTTAAACATTTTGCCAAAAGAATAATTCAAATTAAGATATAGTCCTGTCATTTGTAAATTAGAAATAAATTCTTATTATAGAATAAAAAAATACACTCCACCAAATATGACAGTAAACATTATTAAAATAAATTCAATGATCTTTTAAAAAAAGATTACAAAATTGAATTTATTGAGTTTCACACAAGATGCACTTATAAAATTAGTACTGAATGCCATTATAACAGAAGAAATGGACATCATCCTAAACTCCCAACAGCATCTGCAAAGGAAATGAAAATCTTCTGAAAATGACAGCACGATAACAGAGTAATTCAAGCGGAATTGAAAAATATAGCCAAGCCATGTTCTTGTTGTGACCAGGGCTGTGTTGGCAAAGCTTTCTCCAAACTATTCCCATTCACCGTGGGCTTTGATCCTTTTTTTGGTGAAACGGGGATGGAAAAAATAATAATTCTAAAATGTGGCTCCATTGAAACACACACCGAGCATATTAAAAGTCTTCTCATTTTTAACTTAAAATACTTCCTGTTTTCACGGGGGCATGTCTGTACAGTTTCCTCAACATCAATCTTCAGATTTCTTTCTTTAGTGAATATAAAAACATTAAAATTCACTTTTACATTTCAAATGAACAAGTCAAAGCATTAAGGCTTGCTTTTTATTTCATCCAGAAAATAGAAAAATCACCTAAAATTTGCCTTCTGTGCATATATGCCTGAAACATCAGCACAAGAGCTGAACTTTAAAATCAAAACATCAAAGGAAATAAGAGTTAACAGTACCATCTTCTGGACAGTTCTGTAATCAGAAGTCGTAAAGTTTCTATAGAAACACAGACAGGATTCTCAAGACAAAATGGGTGGAAAATAACTTGTCCTATGGCGCAGGCCACCAACTAGTAATTAAGCAGAATTGGAATCCTGCTCTCCAACAAAACCGAAAAGCACCTTTTGGCTGCTGTTCCCAAGAGCCAAACACAGATGCCTCCCCACAACCAGCACCCACACGCCTCCAGCACCCACTTGCTTTTGCACAAAGTCCTCTCCTGACCCAGGTCTACACGATCCCAGGCACAGGCTTGCTCTGACAGTCACTCCCCCACAGAATGCACACCCCACCCCAGTACAGGAGCACATGCCGATGACCCACATGGGAGGACCAACGCATCTTATAAGCCCAAGCAAGATGATGTTGCCCAATCTACTTGGAGTATTTACTTTCAAAAATCCAGGGAAAATCAACAATTTTAAATTTTGTGCACTGACAAATTTCCAGCCTATTCAACACCAAATCCTTTGAGCTGTAATAATTTATGAAGCAATTAGTTTTAAAGCAAAATCAGTTAAGTATACCTTAAAGTTAACACTGCTCTGCTTTTTGGTATAAAAAGTGTCTTTTTATAAGGAAATTTCTATTTTATCCACTGCCATTAAATGACACATAGCTCACATTTTAAAGAGTAAACTTACAAATTATGAAACATTTTTCCAGTAATGCATAACCTTAATTAAAAAAAAAAATAAATGAACCGGTTTAGCATTTGTTTTTCCTATACAATGCTACTGTTCATTGTGTCTTATTTAAGGTAGGCTTTTATTCTGATTAATTCAGATAAATCTTCAAAGATGATTCTGGTGGTAAGAACATTTACCTTGACTTACGTTTACTAATTTTCTTTAATGCTTTGGCAGATGAAGTAAAGTTTGAAAACTGTTTGTGAAAATAGTATGAGACTGGAAAGGTAATAGTTTCACAGTTTCCCAGGTATATCTTTATACTGAAGAGGCCTTGAGGCAAAACTCAACATTCTGGAAGCCCAGATTGACAAACCAAACAGATCCTGATGTTGCTCTGGTCAGTTCCACGAAGTGATGCCACTGTTTGGCCAAGCAGGAGGAAGTTTTTACAATTCATCAAATTTCCCAGAGAGTCAAGGCCGGAGGTTGCTGCTGTTCCATGATCTGACTTTCGGCCAGACCATATTACTGGAAGATACTAAGATTTGCTTGCCAATAATAATTTATCGTTTTAAATAAATATTTAAGTGCCATGGGCAGCGTTTGTCCGTCCTGGCAACCCAGGACCAGCTTCTTCAGCACACAGAGCCGCAGATTCAGTCAATTCGGTTTCCACAAATTGTGAACCTGTCTATCTCTAACAAATCTTTCTTTGCAGATCTGTGTTTTAATTCAGAACTGTCCTGCGTTATGTCCTTCTCATCCCCATCTGGAGTTGTCAGAAACTGATCAGAATTGCTTGTCACAAGTAATGGTATGACATTTTCTTTTTGATGAACAGGCTGGCTGGTGACTGAAGCAGACAGGTTTTCTTCCATGGAAAGGCCTGTGATAAAATTGATCCACTGAATTAGAAAAATATTTTCTCTAGTTTACAATAAATTCAAACTTACCAAAAGTAACACTGAAAAGTATCCACATTTTAGATAAAGCAACTAATAACCAAATAGTAGCTGTACAAGCAGCCATGTTTATAATAAAATTTAGAGGCTAACCATCTCTATCAAAAATTTTAAGGAAGAACATATTATGTTGATCACCTCACAGTAATAATACCACCACCCAATTGTGGAAAGACCAGAACGCCTGCATCACAACTTCCTCCTATGTGATCAAGACGTAATATGACTGTGGCTAACCCTGAAAAATCAACATTGGCTCCCTCACGCGGACATCAAGGAGCGAGCTAAGGAGCCTCTACTACATTCCACTTCTTACTTGTAGTCACTTTAGGTAGGCTTGGTTTGGCATCATCACCTCTAGGAAGTCCAAATCAGAAGTAAAAACAAGCCAACAAGCAAAACTCCCAATGCTTAAATTTTAGGCCACAGGGATCCTGGAGCCTGGATCCAGCAGGGATGGGGCCTGGAGCCACCATCTGAATCACATATTCAATCCTTATAGGAACAGCTTCTCTGAGGCAAAAAAGACAGACCATAAGGTGTACATATTTAAAATATGTAATTGGATGAGTTTCGACATGTGCATCCACCTGGTGACACCCCAGCCATGATGGAGGTGATTAACATACCCATCTCTCTCTTGGTCACTCCTCCCTCTTCCCTTCGGTCTCCCATCAACTGCTGTCTCTCGTCTCTTTTAGAATGTGATACACCTGATACTGCCTTGAGAGAGTCAGCCCCCTCTTTCTGGCTTGACTTAACACCCTCCCAAATGGTCTCTGGTCTCTTGACCTCCAAGACATTCTGTGTGGACACACTTTGCATCTTGAACACACTTTGCATTACAGGACCCCCAAGTCAATGGCTCTGCACTGCAATATGTGCTTAAATGTTTTACCCCCCGTTAGACTGGATCCTCCTGGAAGGCAAGACCGACACGCGATAACATCTTAACTAACATGCACAACAGAACACATACAGGCTCACTATGAATTATCTAGTTAATTAAGACAAATGCAATACTCATATTACTAATAGTACTTGTGTTCTTTATAATGAAACAATTTATTTCCTTGTGGTTAAGTACATTGTTATTTACTTCACTTTGCTCACACACAATGAGGACAGCTGGCCCTTCAGGTCAGACTTCAGCCCAGCCCGCATCTCTTCTCCTGCTTCCTTCCAGAGCACACTCTGCACTCTTGAAAACTGAGTTTCTGGTTCTCTGGGTGCTTTTTAAGGCCTCCGTGAAATAACTCATGCTGGCCCTTCTCCTGAAGTGTCCTTTCCGACAGCTTTCCCTGGCCTATTCTCATCCTTCAAGCACAAAGCTTGTGAATGGTGCTATTAAACAAAATGTCAGCTACATCGTGCCACTCCTCTGCTCCAAGTCCAGCAAGGGCTCCTTTCCCAGTAAGCGTCAAAGCCAAGGTCCTCACAACAGCCTGCAGCCTTCCATGGCCTCTCAGGCCCCTTCTTCAGTCTCTTTTCCTGGCACTAGGCCACTCTAGCCACCTGGTCTTGGCTGTCCTTCGATGCGTAAAGCACCTTCCTGCCTCAGGGCCTTTGCTGGGTGGGCTGGCCTTCTGCCTGGGATGTTTCCCTTGGAAGGCTGGCTACCGCCCATCCTTGGGCTCTGCTCAGATGCCATCTCCTCAGACTTGGGGGATTATCCCCACTACACTTCCCTTTCTCAATCCTGCTTTAGTTTCTCTACAGCACTTGCTGCCACCTGACACAGTGCCTATTGATTTCTCTGCCCTCCTCCCAACAATATAGAATAAACTCCACGGAAGTAGATACACTGCTTTGATGCCACCGCTGTGTGCCTTGGACCTAGCATGTAATAGATGCTTAAGACTCATCCACTGAACGATGGATAATTACATGGAAAAACTCAGAGCACTGTATCATGTATGTGTGTGATGATATCTAAAACAGAATCATTTAAAACATCCAATAAAAGTAAGTGAAGTGAAACCAAATCTTTACAGCCTTGCTCAATGTTGACTGAACCGCGATCTACCTCTTTGAAAACGATTCAGGGAAGTGACAGGAGGGACCAAACTCACCTTGGGAGGGTTTGCATTTGTTCTGTGATTTACTGGACGGCTTGTTTGGAGTGCCGGTTGGGGGCGGATTCGACAGCTTCTCTTCCATCTTGGCCTCCTTCACGTACTGACATGATTTCCCCAGTAGCACGATGCTATTCAGTACTTTCAGGGATATCAACCTAAAACAAGAAACATAACAAACCACCACTCCTGAAATTAATCTAAATCCCTGTGAATGCCATCCACGGCTATTGTGAATGAGAAAGCTGGGGGTATGAGGGCAGGGGACAGGCTCAGGAGTTAGAGGACCTTATACAAAGCCTGAGATTGTATAACTCAGGGAAAACTTTTGTTAAACTCCTTAGTTTTTGTTATAAAAAATTATACCAGTTAGAAGTTAGGAGGAGAAGGTGGAAAAGGTGGAAGTTTTTATTGGTACTAAATAATTTACATGCTATTCTCTTATTACACAAAAAACACATTCAGTGCATACGGATGAAAAAACATATAATTCCACACCCTAAGGACAATTAATCACTGTGGCCTTTGGTAATGACTTTTTAGTCATTTTTTCTGAATATACTTCTACTTGTACTTTCTTATTGGATAGAAAATGAGGGCTATTTGACAAGGCATAGGGGAGCGGAGTGAGGAACCAGAGCACTGAGACTCTAGGGTCAAGTGTCTGCATAGATTCCTGATCCTACCGCTGAGAATCTATGTGGCCTTGGGCAAGCTACTTAGCCAGCTAGTCTAGGAAGGAGAGGATCCAGGCAAGGGGCTTAGAGCAGTGCTTAGCACACAGAAATGTCAAGCTATTTTGTTATTTTAGTATTGTTGTTTATATAGCAATATATCATACGTGTTTTTACATATTAGTTAATGCTCTTCAGTGACACTATTTTAAATGGCTTTATAACATTTCACAGTATAGGTTATCAAACAACAAAGCCCCAAACCACCCCTATTTATGGATGTTTAGATTATTTACAATATTTTGCGTCTATTAAAAGTTTCTGACTAAATCTATTTTCTTAAGATAAATTCCTAGATATCTATAATTACAGAAATAAAATTTCTGGGTCAAAGACATGATATTTTAAGGCATTTGATATAAATCTGGCAAAAAATTACAAAAGAAATCTCACATTGGTATCTTCTTACACATAGTGGACCTTGAATGACACAGAATCAAGGACCAAGGCCAATAAGGTAAGTGGACTGTGGTTTTTATGCCTGGGGTGAAATCCTGGCAATGGCATGAGATTACAAGTCAGTGAGGACAAGTCTGAGGTGCAGACTGGAAATAGATCTGAGCAAGAGGACTCTCTACTCCAGGAGCAAAGAATGTGAACGTCCAAGAGTCCACAGAGAGCTGCGCTGCCAAGTGCCTTCTGGGCGAGACACTTGCAAATTTATCCCCAGCTTCCACCTTCCCTTTAAGCTCACTCTCCTTTCCCTGCTTCCCAGACACCACCTCAGGGATGTCCAACAAGCATTCCAAACTCACCGACTCCAGACCACAACTCTTGAGGACAGCCCTACCCTCTTCTCAGAGTCTCATCTTCCACCTCCACGTGCATTTCTCTCACAGGCTTCCCCATCACAGGAAATGGCAATTCCATCCACCCACACTGCTTGGACCCAAAACTTTGTAATCATACTGATGCTTCTTGTTCCCTCACCCCTTGCATCCCACCAATTCGCTACCAAGTCCTATCTGGCTCTACCTGGACTACACATTCAGTGGACAAAATGTCATCACTCCAACGCTGGCCATTCAGTTCTGGCCTTGGTCACCATTCCTCCACTTGGCCTGACTACAATTTCTCCCTCCCCACATTCCAATCCATTTTCCACACCGCAGCTTGCAAAAAACCCACCGGATGCTGCCACCCTCTGCTCAGCCCTTCCCCAGGTCCTCCCCCGCCCCCAACCCCACCCCATCCCTGCCTCCTTGTGGACTGCTATACTGCAGCTTCCCTGGAACCTGCTACCATTCTTTCAGGCTTGTGTGTCTGTCCTGTTTCCCCTTTGCTGAGCCTGTTCTCATGTAAGGTGGCTACATGACTCCCTCCCTTATTCCACCTGGGTCCTGGCTCACCACAGATACTGGCCACCCTCTCTCCCCCAGCTCCTCTGCCATTCTCCACCTCCTCACACTAGCATGCTTTTGTTCCAAATGCTGCTACCAATGGTCAACTTAGAGCGATTTGTTTTTCTGGGTGCTGTGTAGAATTCCAGCGACACCAAGGCAGAGCATCTCTCTGTTGGTCTCTAGGCTGACCCTGAGCCTAGCCCCAATGTCTAGCACTGCTCCCTGAGGAGTGCTGGCTGGATCAGTAAAGGCAGAGGCTGGCAAGTCTTCTCCCTACAACTGAAAAGAAGAGTCTGGAAGGAAAGAGATGAAACTGGGTGTGGCAGGGGGAAAGCATAGCATTTGATGTCAGGAAGCCCAACGGAATTCTTGTTTTTTGCTGAAGACAGACTCCTGGGTTTGGGGCAGCTAATGACTGAGGAGGTTTCATGGCCAAAGTGGTTTTGAGAAAATTTCTGAAGGAGGAGAGGACGATTTGGGTATCACCCAGAAATGAGGATAATTAAGACTAGGTGAGTGTGAGCAGAGTGGAAAGGTCAGTGAGCAGACTTGTCTGGCTGGCCTACCCAGGCAGAGAAGTGAAGTGATGCTGGGGTGGGTGGAGATCCAAACCCTGAATTGTATGTAATTCAGATTAAAGCACATCCCTTTGGTGAATTATGCACAGACAACTGTAACCAAACAAAGGTTTTCAGGTAGCTGGGATATGCTTCATTTCCTGATTTCAAAAAAAAGACTAGAACAATTAGCTTGTTAAACAAAGATAAGAACTTTGAGAGGCAAGGTCTCGTGTTTTTCAATGTTAAAAAACTGAAGTTACCTTAATCTCGTAACCATCTATGTATTCATTCAAATGGGAAATAGGAAATGATGAGAAAGTTGATCAGAATCAAATCTCGCTGTGGGTGTCACCGATTTTCGGAGCATCACCCAGCACTGCCCTGCAGGGTGAGGGATCAAGGCAGGCACTGCCGGTCCCCCACTCAGGATGCCCGCGGAGGATCAGGCAGTGCAGACAGTAAGAAGTGACTGTTCCCATGCTGCTTCGACAGAAGCTTCCTGAGCACCTGCCAGACAGTGTGCTAAGATCTGGGCAAAAAACAACGTAGAAAACACACTCAAACCACAAGGTTGGAATAGTACAGTTGTCTCTGCAAGCCAGACCTTGCCCTAGGGGAAGACAAGTGAAGCTACCATTCAAGTGATTACTGCTTCGCTCATTCTCTCCCTACTTTTTTCCTCTTGTGGCATTCGGCTCAGACCTACTTCCAGACCTCCATTCCCGGGGAACTCCTGTGCATCTCACCTAAGGGAGTGACGCACAATCAGGATAGGTTTCCTGATTTTCTTTTTTAGTAAATGAAAGATAGGCCAGGCTACTTTATCATTAATTAACTTCTTGAGAAAACTAACAATGGCTAACCATCATTTTATAGTACTATCTAGTTTCAGTCGTTCATTTACTGTTTATTTCCCCCAACCAGAATATAAGCTCATGAGACCAACAAACATGCAGATTAAGTTCAGCAGGCCATAGGCAGAGAAATTACATTTATGTGTTATCTGTGGATTTACACAATGTAGGCCTAAAGTGTGCTAAATAATTAAATGTGGCCAACATACTAGAAGGTCAAAGATAGTTTTAAATATGGAAAAATGTCTGATTACAATGGCAGACCTTTTTCATAAAAGAAAATATGGGTCAAACCTAAATCTTAAGCAAAAAGGGCTTTAAGTAAAAGATTTCACTAATAATTAAAATAAAAATCTAAAGTACTGTTAATACTACTACCACTGAATAGCAGCGTAGTTAATCTAACCAACTTATAAATACACTTGAAGGTACAAGCTGTTGAAAGGGAGCCCCTGACATGAAGTGGGATTAGCATGATTGGGGTGCTATTAGATTCCACTGCATCTGCATTTATATTTTACGATATAACCAAAAACATATTCAAGAATAATCTTACCCAAAATAGAAGAGTATGACACAGGCATAAGACAGGATTCCTTGCACTTTAATTGAGCTTGTTACAACTCTGATGAGCTAGCCAGAAACAGACCAAAACAACAAAAACATACAAACAGAACACACAACCACAGAATTATTAGTTAATTTTAAATAAAAGATTTCTCCATGCTGATTTTAACATTTTAGGTATACACCTATGGCCTCTAAATCCAAGAAGGCAGATTTGTCACTTCATATTAAAACCTGCCTGCTTGTGAAACTGTGTGTGGTGGATTTGGGTTTGTTCAGACAAATCTGGGACACATGTGGCTAATGCACAAGTAACTACTGTTGGCTCTCTGAGATCAGACGCTACACCTAGTACACAAATGACACATACGTTTACTCCCGGAGATGCAAATCAGTTGGTTTTTACAACAACAAAAACTATCCTGGGAAGTTCAAATGGATTCCTCTTCCTACATGTGTCCCTATCAGACCTACTATCGTTTGGTGGCCATTTCCCTTCCTTATTTCCACTTTTTCCCCAGTCTTGTTCTTTGACTCTTTTAAGAAGCCCCAGTAACTTGCAGAGAGCACAGAGAAAGGGAACTTTAAGAAGCCTGTACTGTTTTAAAAAAAAAACTAAACTATTAAAAAATTACTTAAAGGTTTAAAAAAAAATTTCTCTCTTTTGGATAGTTATGGCTAATTTTTTCTCACATTTCTCAAAGAAATAGAGGAGTAACAGCATTATCCTTATAAGTCTGCTGAATAAATCGTGAAACCAGTCAAAGAAAAATATTTACACATTATAGGTGCAGCTGTGCCCATATATTATGGTCTGGGGGGTTGGCTCTGTGGAAATGGAGAACCAGGGAAAAGTGGCCTTATTTAGTAACATCAAGTTACCAAATGTCTATTAGGGTGTCTTAAATAAATATCATAATACACGTTTAAAAGACATTTTAAAAATGCTTCTAATGAAAGAACAGCTGGGAGGAGGTAGGGCAATGGACTGCCATGTGTTCAATAAAGTTTCATTATGAGAAAACTGGCAATAGAAGTCCTCAATTGTGTCAGTCTCTAATGGGAAAATGACTATTGTACAGATATTTGTGACAGAAGTTAATGTGGCTCTAAGATCCATTCTTATCCATTAATAAGAAAAGCAAACCAGTGATCACATTTAAGGCTTAAGTGACTTCATTTTTATCTCATATATTATTCGGTAACTAGATGCACCCAAGGTCTAATTTCCATGAGACTTTAACGTTTTCTTTTCCTTTTTTCAGATATGAATTCACGTTAGGACCCAAGGTAACACTTAGAAGAAAACACTGTCATCCGGTGTCTTAGTCAAAAAACTAACTTGTTCCAGAGGACTTGGTATTTTGCTCAAGGCTTTGATGTCTGCAGAAGTTGCGGCATATGCTGACGCTCTGGCAGGAAAGTGCTGCAGGAGGAAGCCCACTGGGTCATGGCCTGACTACACAATCCCCCCCCTTCAAGCACCCAGGCGGCTTTCCAGAAGTGTGTTGCCAATCAATCACTAATTGCTCAAAAATCTTTTGGTATAACAGCCAGAAAAACTCATTTAAAGAACAAAATAAAGACCAGAGGAACATTGTAAAATACTAAATTACAAAAAAATTTGTTCTAATTATAAATTGAATTTCCTGACAAGCACCTAGACAAATAAGTCAATTATAATTTGGCAAGGCAGGGCCATATTTAAGTCCAATCATTTGACCAGTCCTTTAAAAAAGAAAAATCAGTCAGGCAGTCTAGGTTTATCCTCACACTTGTATGTATCATGTTTCCAGTTATAGGAAACAAATATAGAAAAAATTAACATTCTATTTTGCCAACCTCCGAAACCTTTAAGAAATAATTTTTAAAATCCTCCATTTCCCTAAATTTAGATGTCCCTTTTCCCATGCAAAAGAAAGCTATATTACTATATAATAAATAAGCTATTAATATAATTTAAAATGTTTAGAATGTGCTTATCTGGAAAAGACAGTGAAGTTTAAATAACATTAAACCTATTAATCATCCCTCATCTTAAAAAAGTCAGGAGAGCTCATTTAAAGTACAGTTGGTATGCCCTTCAACTTCTTTATATACTTCTTAGTTGACTTGCACGAGACCGCAGCTATGGAACTCTAGATGTCCTTTGACAAAAAAGATCAAAGAATTTGTTTTGATGTGAGAACAGGTAGTCAAGAAGGAATATAATCAAATACAAGTGCAGCCAGCAAATCTTCTTAACGTTATTATAGTCCAATGTGGCTAGTTACTATTTGCAAGGCTGTTCTGAGCAATTCATTAAAATATTTAAAGTTGATAACTCTTTTGGGGTTGATTTAGTAAATTTTAATACTATTTTTATTTTTTAAAAATACATATTTTCTGAGTATAACAGTAGAAATTTTCATTGTAAAAAAATTTGAGAAATTTTTAAAAAGTAGTAATTACAATGGATACAGATTATGCCTTCATTTGGGCATACTATAATTTCTTTAACCTATTTCATTTGTTTCCAAATTTTTACTATCATAAATGCCCCTGCAATGCACAGGTCATTGTGTGCCTTTTGTAACAGTTTATCTAGGATAATTCCTAGAACTGAAATGACTGTATCAAACCATGACACAGTCATACCACCTTCTAGAAATGCTGGATTTTGGCCGGGCACAGTGATGAATTCAAGACCTGCCTCGGAAACACCTTGTCTCTACAAAAACAACAAAAAAAGAAATATTGGATTTATTTACATTTCGCCCATATGAGTTACAGTGGCCATGTTAATACCCTGATATTTCCATTAAAAAAAAAAATCTTTGCTAAATGAATTAAACAAAAAATAGCAGCCTCATTGTTAGGGAAGCTATTTACACAAAACAGCTTAACACCACTTATCTATTAGCTAGTTCAACACTCTAAAGTATAATGCTATATAATTTAAAGCCAAATTTTCTTCCAAATTATTTACCATAAATTTTTATATCAAGTCCTTTCACAACAATCTTAGTAATACTACATTTACATTCATAAAAACGGTGATTTCATTATAAAAAACATAAAAAAATATGAACTTACTAAAACAGCTAATGGGAGAGGAATAAACCCCATCCTCCGTGCTACAGAGTCACTGTAATCAGTGTATGCCTGAATAGAGAAAGGAGAAAAGGATTCAGATTTATGTGATTTAAACAGCATTTAAAAAGTACTATTAACTCACCACCAGCAAAGGTTCTAAACAGGTGAGGCTATGAGCAAGAAGAGAATCCGGCACCTATTATGTAATTTAGTAGAATGATGTGAAAATCCAAATGTTTCTAAGAAAATTTAAATACAAAGCTGAGTAACTGTTACAATGCTGCAAAAATCACACACACTAATGTTAAGTATGATTATTATTCTTAATTTGTAAATGTTTACAATATAGGTAAGTAGGAGGTTTAAGTTTACGTAGCTTTCCTTTAACTAATATTGCATGCTAAATTAAGCCATGGTTCAGTTAATTTCAGACTGTGCCTTTGAAATAATGCTCACATTTTTCTGTCGGCTGCTAACGAGGTCAAAAGCAAGACTGGCTCTATATTCACTGTAGACCTAAACACAAATAAGAATAAAATATTAAGTAATATAGCACAAACATATCATGTGAAAAGATTTAGACTTACAGTAAAAAATGTTTAATAATTAGCCAGAAATAAGTGCTAATAACCAAGCAGACATCTGAGTATGATTTCTCTATTTGTTTTCCTACAGTATCAGTAAAACATAACCTCAATTCCCCTGAACCATTGCAATTCATAGAACTTCTAAAGGGTTTTCTTCATAAAGGAATAAATAAATACTCAATTATTATAATCCTGAGAGCTTAGAATTTTGGGAAGAGTGACTATTTTAAGTAGTATTGTGTGTGTGTGTGTGTGTGTGTGTGTGTGTGTGTGTGTATTTGAAATCTTAAATTAAATGAACAGTTGAAAAAGTTATTACTGTGTATTTAACCATAATAATGCCTTCTAAGAATAATGGATGCTAAAAATATATATAAAACTGAAGTAAGGAACAGAGTAGTTATGAAGGCACTTGCAAGTTGTCATTTCCATTAAAAGTTACACGAATATCTGAATCAAGCCTATTACTTTTGACTTCAGTTGCTGAAAAAATGATCCTATTAAAAGGGAACCATTCTGCATTGAGAAAGCTGGAAAGTAAATAGTGAAATTACTTAATCAGTGCTTCATAAAAAAGTACAAAACCCTATTTTCTTTACATATATTAAAGCATTCAGAAATCCATAATCAAATCATCAAATTGCAGCTGTTGCACATGCATTCTATTTTAAATCATTGTCTTTGAAATAAAACAAATATCAGAGAAACACTTACTAAAAGAACAATCCAAAAAAATCTAGAAAACTGTTGACCTACTATTTATTTTTGGACTGAGGTATAAATTAGGATTGCACTAGGAAAACGCTTATGTTTTATATACAATGAGCCTGTAGTCATGTATCTATTTTTGGAAATTCTAGAGAATATCTGGTTACAACATAAAACATCTCTTAAAGTTACATCAAATATAAGTCTCCTGTCTTCTGAAACTTAGCAGGAACCTATTTGTAATTGCAGAAAAAAATAAATTTTAAAAATATAAGATATTTTAAAATGTAAGTTATCTTAAAAACCTAGCCAGAGAGAAAATTTTTGATGATCTAAGTTTTAAAATAAAAAAAGTGATTTTAAAAAAACTTTAAGTAAACAGATTAGGACAGTCTTAACAGTTCACCATGATTCTACGTTAATGACATACTGATCTCAACTACTGGCTGATCTAAACTCTTGCTTAAAAGTATAGAACTAAGACTGTTGAATATTAAAATGCCTTCAGTAGTCTAATGATCTTTAGAAACAAAGTTTTAATTCTAACTTTAAAGTATTATCAATTTATTATCTTCATAAATGCAATAAACAAAATCATTCTACAACTTTACAATTTTAAGAAGTATAAGTAAACTTTAAACATTAAATTGCATATCAAATTACATACATCTGCAGTAATGTCATTGAACTTTGTGATAAAGGCATGTTTTACAATATCCACAGCAACTTCTGATGCAATTACCATACAGACATCTGGAAACAACACCCACAGATGATCTACAAAGTACAGAAGAAAGGAAAAACAATTAAATCTCTTAATATAAACAGAATCCGTATCATAGGCTACTGTAGAAATCTAAAATCTCCACAAAGTAAAATGAAAATACTTCCAATAAACGATGTCATAGACCAAGCATTCAATTGATTATAATCTTTATCAAAAAAGCTATGCTTTGTCAAGTTAAAGGATTAAACACAGATTATATTCGGTACTTTCTATGTGCCAGGTACTGCTTTAAGTGTGGGCCACAGTGGTGAGCAGTACCTTGACTTTGCAAAGCCTGCATGCCTAGCTAACTACATGCTGGCAGATTAAGCAGGTGCCTTAGAAAATCCTTTAATTCTATAGCTGCCTCAACATGGCAGTGAAGTTAGTAGAGACGTGCTATACCCAATGGAGCAATGTTCTCCTTCTTTGATCATTATAATTTAAAGATATGGATCAATCATTTATTTCACTGCCATATAGATGTTAATTTGCTAAATTCACTCACCTTTGCAACATTAAAACATGAACTCGAAATGAGACCTAGTATTAGGTAGATCCTACAGCTTACAATAATCTATTGTATACTGGAAAATAGCTAGAAAAGCTAGAATGGTTCTAGCATAAAGACCAATATTTAAGTTGATAGATACCTCAAGTACACTGATTAGAGCCTTACAAACTGTATGAATGTATTATATTATCACATGTCCCCCCCCAAACTATGTACATTATGCATCAGTAAAAAGAAATTTTAAATTGACTTTATTGAGGTACCAAGTACTAAGATCTTGTAGAAGGATGTTATTAGTGGGACAGAGCAAGAAAAAGATGGTTAGAAATGCTGATAAGGACCTATGGCCACTGAAGACCTGGGTGCTTGAGGGTGGGCTGGAGACCACACAGCAGGACTATATGTGCCAATGGCATAGACAGTTTCTGTGGAGTCTGGCATCATGGCAAGGTTTGGAAACTGGGGACCTCTTTCGTTAATAACTTGCCACTACCATATGACTTTGGGGAAATTTCTTTTCTTTGAATCTGCATCACAGGCAAAGGGTAAGTTTCTTAATAATCTACATTCTAGTTTCCTTATCTATAAAATAAGGATAATCAAAGTGTCTATACTTCACCATTATGAGAATTAAATGAGATAATGGTACACAGCAATGTGTCTGGCATACAAAATGTCTAGTATTATTTTTATGTTAATGGCCCTGGAAACTTAGGACATGCTTCCACATATGCGGTCTGTTGTTGACTGAAATGTCATTGTGTGGTAGATGACTATTTTTCCAATACCCAATTAGAGGACAGCCAAAGTCCTTTGAAGTCTTCTGCAATACTCCTTTGATTCCATGTATAAGAATGATTTTGGTTTAAGAGTAAAATTACAAGACATTGTTTTATTAAGGGTTACCTGGATTCCAAGAAAACTGCTCCATGTTTCTTAGGCACACTATCAGCAAAAGCACATAATTTGTGAATCGTTCCTTAATATCTGAAAAAAATTCAATGTACGTACTTTAGTAAAAATATATATGCAGCAATAATAAAGTACATACATAAAATAATTATTTTAGTCAGCACATGATAAAGTTAGTATACTATGTATAAATATCTATAAAATAAATACATAACTAGCAGGTGCTACGCTGGTAAGCCATTGACATCTTTTGACAAGATAATTCTATATGGAAATTCCAGTTCTTTTCCACAAACTCCAATATTCAAACCATCAGACTGCTCAGATGAAGTCATTAGACCCCCAGTGGGGACATATGACAACTGTTTTCATCTTACAGAAGAAGAAAAAATAGAAGCAGAGAATAAAATACAAAACTTTGGGTAACATAAAATCCCAGACGATTTTGGATCTGGTAAACAGTAAGTGTACAAGTATCAAATTGACAAGTACGTTAGCTGAGAGAATACTGGTATTATAAAAGCACGTATGATGTATGTAGAAATTGGGTGAAAAAAACCTCCCAAATTAGGCTTTGTAATATTTACCACAAATAACTATGTACTCTGAGTTTAGGTGGAACAAATAAAGGCAAATGACTGAATTCCTGCTAAAGATCAGTTTACACATCTCACCTGTTAAACTAGTATTCTCACAGAATCTAAGATACTACATAATCAAGAAATGGAATGAAATAAATCTGTCTTCAGTAAGTGTGGCACGTCCACGTGTGTCTGTGTACCGTGAGCACTGTGGCTAGAGACAATCACAGAAGTAATCATCTCACAAGTGTCTATAGACTTTGCTGTCATCTGCCTACTAGCCTGCTGCCTCAGTAATTCCAGGCCTCACCCATACCACTCTGCTGCAGCACTTCCTGTGAGAGGAGTATTTCCATTTTACCTGGTATACTTTGTGGGACTTTGTTCCTTTTTTCTTACTTCCACCTTTTCCTGTTACTCTCTAACAAAATGACTGGATTTTTATTCCACAGCAAAACCTTGGTCTCTGTGAGTGGTTGGCCTTGATGCTCCGTCCCTTTCCTAAATCCTTAAGCCCTCAGTTGCTGGTCCTACTTTTCCAGGGAGGCTCAGCTCCTTATATGTGATGGGTCTGAGCTGTACTTTCTGTCTCTCAAAGCACAGAGGGCCCAACTCATGAACTCCTGGGTTCAAGCAATCCTGCAAAGTGCTAGGATTACAGGCGTGAGCCATTGTGCTTGGTCTACAGTCACATCTTAAACATGTGACTATTTTGTTTCCAGCAGTCACCCAACTTTATTGAGGTACACAGGCTTCTGTTAAGAGTGTTAAATAGAGTCATCCTGAGCTAGTCTTACTTCAGGCAACCTAACTCCTGAAGGGTTTTTCTGAATGCACAGTTCACATTACCAATGGGTAAAAAAGCTACCCAAATAAAAATATCTCATCTTAATGATGAAAATCAGAATGCTCTGAGTTCTACATTCAGCTGGTGCTTGCATTAAAAGAAAGAGGAAGAAAAGGACAAATTGTTAAGTCTGGTTTTATTAATCAAACTCCATTTCACATGTCCTCAGGTAATTCCTCTAAAGAAAATGTACAGTCAGTGAATACTGAAAGAGATAAAATTACTCTAAAATTTTCAAAGTCTTCCACATCAAGCCAGCCTGATGTGCTGAACCTTACAATATGTATATAGCAAGTCAATTTCTGAGGGAGAAAAAAATTCAGAGTAAAACTCATGAGAGAAAAAAGCTGATGTGTGAGTACTCCTGCTGACTAGCTCTTCTTGAGTAGCTACTGGGGAGTACAAAGGAGGAAAACTACTCGCTTGAAGAGTAAAAGCAGCTCTCAGTGACTGCCGACCTTTCCCTTTACAATCTGAGTACCATATGCAATTTTAGCTAGGTTGCTTAGATTTTTTTCTTACTTGGGAATGGGTTTTAAAATCTACCCTAGAATAAACTAATTTGCTATAAAACCTAAAGGGTACATACAATGCAGACCACCTTGCACTGTAACATGAACTATTTTACTTACAACAAAAAGTCATACTTTTTGGTGCCGCTTACTAAACATTTTAGGCCAAAGTAAACTGAATTTTCCAAGAACTGATATGCATACCTGATCAATACGCTATTTATTTTTCAGAAATTTCTTAAAACTCAAATACTGAATCCCTAATATCTAAGTTAAGAGGTTGTAATTCTGGGGATCTGTTTATAAAAGAGAGAAAAGGGTATTTAATTACATCAGCACGTTGGTAGTAAAGTTAGAAACCATTCATGATGTCCTCCTCTTAATTCTGAGGCTCTTATACACAAGGACCAAAAACCCTTAAAACTTAAAATCTGCATGTCTGGTTTAAAGCTCTATAAAGAGCACCCACTCGAAGCAGGACTTTAATATAGTAAAAATAACATGCTTTCTCAGCAAATGAAATTCCTATAGTTGAATCAGTGTTCTCTATGGCTAACTACTGAAGTGGACAAAAATGTCTATGTGTTCCTTCCCTTCCCTCCCCTCTTATTTCAAATTCACAGTGTATGGCAGCATGCATCTAAAAGGAGAGGTGTGCCAACATGCAGCAAGACAGAGTACCAACTGCCCCTCAGAATTCTGCAATCCAGGGTCCATCGTCTAGGCTTCAAGCTAAAGTTTTCCATTTGTTCTTTTTGTTCCTTGCCTGATTTTCAGTCTCCTATAATGTGTTTGTTTTCATATATTCATATGCCATTATGTTCCTTGTCTAAGACAGGGGTAAAATTTACATAGAGTGAAATGCACAACTTGTAAGCACACGATATGAGTGTTGATCAATGCATAGCCTGCATCACCAATCCCCTAATTAAAATATGGACAAGTTCCATCACCCAGAAAGTTCCCTTGCATCCCCCCAATCAATCCCCATTCCAATAAGCAGTCCCTTATTTCTGAATTTTGTTTGATCATACTCATATAAATGAAATCATACAGTATGTACATTTTTGTGTCTGGCTGTTTTCTCTCAACATACTGCTTTTAAGATCCACATAGCTGACTATATCAGAGTTCATTCTTTTTTCTTTAATTGCTGAGTAGCATTCTATGGTGTAGATATACTACCGTTTGTTTATTTTTCCTATTGATAAATATTTGGGTTGTTTTTAGTTTTTGGCTAGCATGACTAAAGCTGCCATAATAATTGTTGTACAAGTCCTACTGCGAAAATATGTTATTAGTGCTGAATTATAAGGCAGGTGAACATGTAACATTTAACAGAGCAGTTTTAATATTTTACACTGACACCATCAAAGCCTGAGTGTCAGTTAATCCATATCTTCACTAACTTTTGACATTGTTGGGCTATAAGGGAGCCACTCTGGTTGGGTGTGTCGTGATACTCTGATTATGGCTGTATATTTCCCTCATGACATTTTCCCTTATAATGCTGGCCACACTTCATGGTGCTCATCCATCTATCTATCTATCTATCTATCTATCTATCTATCTATCTATCTATCTATCCATCCATCCATCCATCCATCCATCCATCCATCCATCCATCCATCCATCCATCCATCCATCCATCCATCCATGAATCCATCCATCCATCCATCCACACACACACTTTGTGACGTGACATGTCTGTTTAAGCCTCTTCCCCATTTTTAAATTGGGTTGCTCCTTTATTATTGATTGGTAGAGTTTGTTATATATTCAGGAAACAAACAATCAAAAAAATCCCTTGTCAGATATATTTCAAATCTCTTCTCCTAGTAATGTGGCTTGCCTTTTTCATGTTCTTAATGTTTTTACCGTGTTTAAATTTTTACTTCTGAAGAAGTCCAATTTCTTCTTTTTTATAGCTAATGCCAAATGTAGCCTCTAAAAATGTTTGCCTACACCAAGGCTGTGAATATATATTTCTATATTTTATTCTAAAAATTTTATAATTTTGGCATGTAAGTTTAGGCCTAGGAACCACTATATATTACTCTTTTGGGCAGGGAAGAATCAAAGTTCTTTTTTTAAAACTTTTATCTAGATGTTCCGGCATCACTTACTGCAAGACTCTTCTCACTACATTTTAGTTTGTTTTAGACAATACAAATATTTTTGATAGAAATGTTATTTATGTTAGCGTGTGGTATTTTTTTTTAGAGTTTCATTTTAATTTCTAATATGGTGAACAGGGATAGGCATCAGCCATATGAACAGAAGTCTACTGGGATCATCATAGTTTTTAAGAGTGCAAATGAGTCCCAAGACTGGAAAGTCTGAGACGTGGTGCTCTAGATGAGTCACATGTTCTTATCTAAATCCATCTCCCATGCCTCCCCAGGACACCCTCAGCTACCTCTAAGTCGTTGCCAAGTCGGGCTCCTTCAGTTGTGCTTCTCTCCTACATCTGTTTGGATTCGTGCAAAGCACCACAGCTTTTTCATGAGTGCAAATGTCACCATGGTAGAAAAGATGAATAACATCTTCAATAATGCACTTGTGAAAACAGTTTTGACTATGAGGGCTTGGGGACTCCTCTTGAGGGTTCCACAGACCACTGCATTTTGCTACTCTGACTTTTGTAACTATGTAACGAAATTGTTTCGAAACAAATTTTGTACCCTCAAAGTTCTTAGGATCAGAAAGGAGGCAGTAAGATATACTGAAAAAGCTGAGGGCTCAGAGACAACCTGAGGTTTATCGTTATACTTCTCCTCTCAGTAGCTATGCGAGTGACTATAAGGAAGTCAAATTACTTTGTTTAGTTTCACATCCATAAAGTGTAATAATATCACCTGCTTCAGATAAATTTCTGGATTAATAAAGCTTCTCAAAGTATGGTATGGTGCCACACGAATGTTTTAATGTTTTATTATTTTAAACACCTTGCAATCACAATAACTAAAATTGGTAAGGAAACCTAGTAAAGATGTTGATAGTGTAAGAAATACAGCTTAAGCCAAAGAAACACTGGCTGCAGAAAATGTGACATTAGGATTTCAGAATGAATTGCAAACTAATACTGCATACAGCTACAAGTAGAAACTAATTGTACATACCGCTATTTGACATTTGAAAGAGATTATTCTTTTCAAACTTCTTGAAAACACTTCCTTTAATTTCAACAAACTGAAACAATAAATAGAAACATCATCTTTACTATTATAACAGTTTTCAAACTGGACTTGCTACATATAAAACTTCCCAGAGAATAAGTAACATATAAAGCAAATAGTTTTATTCCATCCAAAAGGCTGCTGCTAAAGTGCCCATAAAATCTCAAAAATGTAAAATACAATCTCATACTTACATTATTAGACATCATGATAGTAAGGAGTGATTTATTGTGTGAGTTAAAAGCTACATTGAGAGTTGTTGCTTGAACCATTATAAGAATTGCATGTAAAACTAATACTGTGTCAAGGAAAAAAACTTTCGAAAGGGAATGAAGAAAAAAATGACCATGCTTTCCAAATTAAGTCTTACATAAGTATTTTATTATCGGCGTAATTTTCCTATTACCTATAGTTGATGTAAAATTGATAAGATGTATGCAATCTATATGAAAAAAACAAAAGTAGAAATGAACCTTTGTGCATCCATTTAATTTAGCTTGTGAGTCCTTCAGAACAAGGCTGTTTTGTTCCTTTTTTATCCCTGACATTTGGCACAGTGCTTGGGGAATAGGCCTTCAGAAAAGTTTGTTGGCTGAACACAGTGATTCATGCTTATAATCCCAGCACTTTGGGAGACTGAGGAGAGAGGGCTGCCTGAGCCAGGAGTTCAAGACCAGCATACGCAATACAATGAGACCCTGTCTCTACAGAAATTTAAAAAATTAGCTGGGTATGGTGGTGTGTACCTGTAGTCAGAAGGATTGCCTGAGCCCAGGAAGTCAAAGTTGTTGGGATTTGTGATTGTGCCACTGTCTTTCAGGATGGATGACAGAGTAAGACCCCAAGTCAAAAGACAAAGTTTGTTACATAAAATCATTTATGGTAAATATTGAAAGAAGAGATTCAGAAATATATGTTCTGAATGAAGGTAATTTGCATTTCAAAAAAGAAAAGACCACAAAAGTCTGGTGTAAGACAATAAGAAATGTCTGATAAACAAGACTCTTCTTCATGTGTCATTTTGAAGATATCCATAATTGGAAGAATTATATTCATATTACATACAGAACAGTTAACTTATTTCTAAGAATGGTAACGTTTATTCCATGAAAACTGAAACAAGCTTTTATCTTCATAGATATCTTCTCACTTAATCCTTTAATTTCTCAAGTATTAACCCGATTTCTTTCAAGTATCATCCTTCCAGAGACGGTAAGAAAAAAAAAATGGCATAATCCTGTGAATGCGTACTGATTCCGTATGGAACTGAAGAGAAGGTTTATATAGGTGTGCAAATATATATGTACGAGTATACAAAGACATACATCCTGAGTATATAGTAAAGCATTAACTTTCCAAAAGAAGTTTTAAGCTGGAGACATGGATGGACATACACACACACCACCTCCCCTCCAAAACTCCTCCCAATCAAATTTCATATTTTACTTCTAGATAGATGCTGTACATTTTAAGCCAGAAGTTATAACAAAGAATTCATGGATTTAAAGATAACTTCCAAAAAATTCTAATAAGTATGAAAAAGTTATACAGAGCTACATAAATGTAAAGGATGCATAAAAACAGTCCCTTTCATTATAAAATCCTTCCTAACAATCAGTTACAATGAGAATGGAACCGTTTTCTAGCAGCTCAAAGAGCAGTGCGATCTGAGGCACTTTAAATTAATCACAATTACTACCACACAATTTGTCAAAAGAAAGGAGACATTTCACATTAACCTTCAGGTCATACATATATATCCTTAAATCCGTGAAATAGCTAACCAAATTAAACAAGGAAGACTATGCACTGACTGTTGAAATTTCCAGTAAATCTAAAAGGATACAGACATAGAGAACGGCCATGAAAAAGTGAGGAATCACTCCAATATGGGCTCTCTTTCTTTCTTTAGGCTCTGTTGCTGTCCAATAGAGAGCATCTAATATATCTTGTCCAAATGATGAAAACAGACGATCAGCTACCTAAAAAAGAAAATACCGGAAAATGTGTTTCTCAATATTACACTTAAAGATGTTACTAAAATTCAGATGTGACTTAAATACAGGAGATCTCATTTAAAAAAATTCTAGTAGACAGTAAGCTAAAAAACAAGGATCTGTGTTTATTCACTCACATGCTATTCTCTAACAGTAAGTACTCAAATATTTATAGAGTTAAAATCAGACTTTGTTTAATTGGCTATGTTTGTAACAAAGAAAGTCTTACATAGTGATGAAAATAAAAAGAGGTGGGCACATCAAAATCACCATTCCTCTGGTCTTAGCACTTTAAATTTAAGCTCAGGATTCAAACTCAAATTCTTTAGGACAAATACATCATTTGATTCACTCTACCCACGCCTAAGACTTGTAAACAATGGTAGCTGTATTTTTGTTTAAGGTTCATTTCATGGCATATAATGTGTATACATTCCAGTTGAATCCTGAATGATATGCCCTCCTTTTTTCTTTTTCATTGTCTCTTTTTACTGTTATCCTAAGAGAGGCCTTTCCCAGACCATCCAATCTCTTGTGGTTGTTATGGTTTTTGTTGTATTACTATGTTCTTTTTCATCATAATACTTGCATTTCCTAATATCTCCTTGTTTATTGTCTACCTTCCATCTGTAGAATATAAGCTCCAAGAGAACAGGCTTGTTCACCTGTGGATCTTCAGGGTCTAAGACAGTGCTTGACAAGCAGGATGTGCCGATTAAAATTTTACTGAAAGAGTAAATAGCAAATACTTAGGGAACTCTTACCATATGCCTGACATTGTGCTAAGTCCTTTCTACGTATTGTTTATTTAATCCTCATAATCCTCCTAGTGTCTCCACTTTACAGATCAGAAATTGAGCATTAGAGATACTGAGCAACTGACAACTGTGTCTAGGATGACCAGGTAATAAACAAAGGAACCAGGGTTTGATCGGAGATAGTTTGTCACTAGACTACAGCCTGGACTGCTGTCTGCTATTCTTAAGCCACAACATCAATTACACTCTACCAAGTCAATACATATTTAAATCAGCAATTCATGGATTCTTTCTCCTGGTTTATTTTCTAGTAACAGCAATAGTAATACTACCTTGTAGAGGGCTTTGTATGGCAGGAGACATAAATACTAAGTTTGGGGGCAGGGAGAGGCCCTTGTCCCTGCAATCCCCTAAGAGATAAAGGAGACCTCACTGGCATGAAGAGCACCCAAACAGCAGCAGGGACATAGGAATAAGGCCCAGGTTCTTCTTTCTGTGAGCGGGGAGGGGGGCAGAACAAGACCAATGACTCTGCTTCACAAACTTCATCCACCCCACTGCCCAACCCCTGCAACCTGCTAGGTGGGGCAAAGCAAGTACACAGGAAGCAAGCCTAGAATCAGGAAGCTCTGGAGTATGGTTTTAAAATATCTCAGTCTTGAATTTAGGTGTAACCAGGATGGCTAGAGTTCCAGAGCTGCAGTGAAAAGACGGAAAGTTCCTGTCTATCACAGGAATGCAGCTTCAGAGCAGAAAGGCCAGTGGCTCCCACCCATCTGTCCACTCACTAGGAAGAATCGCTTCATGGCTAACCTAAAGAATGGATAGACCTTATTTGTATCCCTAAAACTATAGAGAAATCCATTTCAAAGTTTATTATATAACCGAGGGTAACTTACTATTTAAAAAACTTGTTAATATACTGCCTATAAAGTAAGGCATTTTTTTGGTAAAAATGAATGTGTATCTCTTCAAATTACTTTTTGTATAAATGCACATTTTCACACACTGAATGCTTTTAAAGTGAGACATATTATATTAAAAACATTGAGTACTTAGAAAAAAAATCAGGAAATATGTTTACTTGCTCTATTTAAACATTTCAAAGCAACTGAAATGTAAATCTATTTCAGCAAACATACATAATCAAATATTTACTTCATAATCTTTAAAGTTCTAGTTTAAAAAAATACACATGAATTTTCGATGAATTAGCAAAACAAATTTTCCTAGTATTTGATAATTTACATACTCAAGGAGGTACTGACTCAAATTGTACAGGCAGCAGGAATCTTCCCTGCATACTTGAGGACTGTCACTCTAGGAGTGCCCCAGGACCAGCAAGACAGGCCCCTCATCCTTAGAAATGCAGATTCTTCAGCCCCAGGCCAGATCTACTAAGTGAGAATTCACATTTTAACAAGATCCAAGTGATGATATGTACATTAAAGGCCAGAAGCATAATTAAAGAAGCACAATCAGCAGAAGGATATTCTTGACTCTCAGTGACTTTCTGTATTGCAAAACTTGAAGCTGCACATATCAACCAGACCCGTGCAGGTGGCAGCGCTAGCCTGAACACAAAGGGTAAGCAAGGCCCTTACCTCTAGCATGTTGTAGATGATGTAGAGCTTGATGACAGACTGCCCCCTTATCAGGTGGTACATCATGGAGTAGTCAACATAGTGCATCATGAAATAGCAGATGACCAAAATGACGCCCTTCAAAATGTCACACACTTGGGCAGGCTGAAGCAAACGTCTGTCCCTGAAGTACACAAGAAGTAATAAAAATATGAGTTTTACTTTGTGTGTTCTAAAAAAAAAAAAACTTTACTGACACACAATGGTATACAAAGGTAACAGTGAGAATTTTGTTGATCTTTTAAAAACTTCAAACTAACAGGGAAAGTTACACTGAATGACTACTCAACCATGTTAAATTTTTGTCCAAAATACAGAATATAAAGATGTTAAGTCAAATTACTAGTAGAAGTTGAAAATCTTATCAAATAGGCACAGAGAGAAAGTGTGGCTGATAGGTGCTTTAAAGGCATGAATTCCCATGACTACGGCATAAGCCTTTATTCCCATCAGAAAGCCCTGTTTGTAACCTGCTGGGTCAGCCCTTTATACACAGTTACATTCTCCGCGCATTGCTCCGTACCTTGAATTATTATTTAACAGCATACATTATCAACTCATGGGGAATTCATATTTTTAAGGCAGCATAGTGTTGTACTATATGGATAAATCATAATTTACTTAACATATCATTGACAGATTTCCAGTCTTTGGCAATTATAAACCATGATGTAATAATATACAGATAATGTCTCATATATGAAAATATATCTGTAGGATAAATTCCTAAAATTGTAATTTCAAGGTTATATTCACTTGACATTTTGACAGAAACAGTTGAACTTCTCTCTGTTGGAGTGTACCCATTTATCTCCACTAGCTAAGTTATGAAAAAGCCTGTAGCCCAGTGCATCAATATAGTGTTTAATCAACTTCTGGATCTTTGCCAATCTCTTTGGTGAAAAATGGTACACAGTACAGTTTCAATGTAATTTCTATCATTAGGAAACTGTAAATCTTGTCCACATATTTAATAGCTATTTATATTTCTTGTGAATTCTCTTTTTGTACTGGTTTACAGATTAGCTTTTATGTTACAGAAGTTAGTCCTCTGTGACTTGAGTTTAAATATTTTCTTTATTAATTAGTATGAAGAATCATTCCTTACTTCTGAGGCTACAGTATGAAGAGTTAAACCTAAATTGTGAAAGAAACATCTTAATTAAGACAGAGTAAAAAATATATTAGGAGAAGAAATTTAAGATTTCTTTCACTGGACTTAAAATTCCTGAGACAAGAATGGGCAAGCTGCTTTCTCTCTACCTATTGCAGACTGATTTCTCAAGACAGAAAACACACAGTCTCCTGCTTTGGCAGCTTTTATTCATAGTGCAATCAATAAAACAGCCCAAGTATTTTCTTTAGGAACTGTAGAATCTCTTCACTTCCATCGATAGTGACCAATATCTAGGCAACAATATATGGGTGAGCTTGTTTTCTCACTGGCATTGGTCAGTTCAGTTGTCTGCATATTTGGTATTTCTTGGCTACCTGTTTTCTAGAGTTCTTTCCTAACCCTTGTCCACATTCAAATCAGGAACTCTTTTCTTCCAAAGATCCTTACAGCGTTCAGCAAGGAATCTACACATCTTTCAAACTGTTACCTGACACATTTCTTTACAAGATTAACAGTGATGTAATATTAATTCTGTGTGCTGTTATAGAATCTCATTCATGTTTTCAACAATGTACACACTGTACAATGTTTTCAGTTAGGTATGACTTTGGTTGATCTGATTACATACAGAATATGGGATACTGCAGAAATCCTGAAAAGAGACACATTCTATGAAGACTGTGCCCAGAAGGGCTAAAGGAGGCTGGAAGTACATGGGCTGAACTAAAGAGCCAACATGGGAGACAGGTCAGAATTTGTCTATGTCAAACCACATGGCTTGAGATGGGTACAAAAAACCAAGTAAAATTATACTTGGTAGTTGAAGTTAGTGCTTTGGACAAAACTACATTAAGGACAAAGTTGATCAACCTATCATTATTTCTCCATCACCCTTTCTTTTCTCTAATGCTGCTCCTCTCTCCCAGAGAAATGTGGAACCCAGAGTGACCTTCATCTCTCATTTCCCAGCCACCAAGCCCAGAGGACACATCTCTGCCAAGGGCATTTGCCTCTCAAGGTAATTTTTTTGCTCCCATCCTAACAAAGACCGAAAATAAAAGAGCTATTACATCTGTCAAGAGTTGGATCCTGATCATTTAAACATATTTCTGTGCAAACACTGAGAGGAAGAAACACTTTGAACACTCCTGAGATCCTGGCCTACATGTGACTATCTTCACTTAGGCATCTTCCTGCCTCCAGAAGTGTGCATAACTCAGCATGTATTGAAAACCACACATTATTAATAGTCATGAGCCTTTGTATTTACGAACTATAAGTCATTGTTTAAACTCATAAGCCATGACTTATGAGTTTAAAAAGTGACAGAACCAAAAATAGGGAGGCATGACTTAATTTGCATTAACTACTAAAATAATTTTGGCACTTAAAGTAGAAAACTCTATTAGAGCTTTTGGTACTAGATGGTATCTACTTAGTTAAGTAATTTCAGTCAAAGCAATGAAAAAGTGTTTTTTTTCTGGTATATATCCAATTGTGTTTCTTTAGAAACATATTTACAACCAATGTATGATGTTGTAGTGTATCAGTGAAGGAATATTATATTTAATACAAGTCACTGTCAGAAATTATATCTACCAAACATTGGAAATATATATCCCCAAATAATATAATATCACACTTTTTAAACCAAGATGGTAAGTTAACTAAGAAAAGTTGTAGAAACACCAAATGCTACAATTCAGTGACTATGTGGCAGACACTGTTCTAGGCACTCAGCATAAATTCCTTCTAGTGTTCACAATGATTTTATTTAATCACCATGTCAGTTTTACAGATGAGACAAGGGGTAGTCAAGAACGTGCCTGTGGTTGTACAGTGACTAGTTCCCAAGTTGTGGGTTAGGGATCGCTATCCAAGCAGTCTGGCTCCAGAAGTCATGCTCTTCACAACCACCTACATGCTAGATTTTTTTAAAAAAATAACTTTTAAACTTACATGAATCAACAACTCAGAATCTTTCATTTTTCAATAAAATCTAACGCCGAATAATCTATCACTGTACTGTGATCTCACTTGGAAAAATTAAGGTGTTAAAATCTATCATTTTGTTTGCTACTTCTAAAAATGCAAGGAACAAACAGGAACATATATACCAGGGGAGACACAAAAAAATTCCTGAATTATTTTTTTGGATCGTGGACCCCTTGTAGTATAGGCCTCCCCGACTAGGTGAGTACTCTAGGAACCCATTAGCATCAGTACCAGCTAGCATTGTTGTGAGAGGCTGCATTTGGTTTCACTAAATTTTGGGGGGAGATTCTTTCAATGTATTTGCTCATTTCATGATGGGTGATTAATGAGCATACCCGCTCACAGAGTGCTGAGTGTTCTGCAGCTTTTGAGCAAAAAATAGCCTGATCTCTGTGCCCTACCTTTCCGATTCATGGGATTTCACCCTGAGCAACTTTGTTTTTGTTTCTCAGGATGAAAAAATTCTTAAAGGAAAACATTTTGCTGTTGGGGAAGAGGCAGAAAAAACAAAAACAAATAAACGGCAGAAGCACTAAAAGGCATCAGAATTGATGAGTCCAAAAACTGTTTTGAAGTTGTGCTAGATTACACTACAACTAACAATGTAAAAATGTTCCCTTTTTCCCCGCATCCTCTCCAGCATCTTTTGTGTTTTGAATTATTGATGGCCATCCTGACTGGAGTTAACCTCTGGAAAACAGTGTGGCGATTCCTAAGAGAACTAAAAATCGACCTCCCATATGATCCAGCAATTCCCCTTCTGGGAATATACCTGGAAGAACTCAAATCATTCTACAAAAAAGATACCTGTGCACGCATGTTTAGTGTAGCACTATTCCCAATAGCAAAAACATGGAACCAACCATGCTACCCATCGAAAGTAGACTGGATTAAAAAAAATGTGGCACATACACATGATGAAATATTATACAGCTATAAAGGAGGACAAAATTATGAACTTCGCAGCTACTTGGATGGATTTAGAGTCTGTAATACTCAGTGATCTATCACAGAAACAAAGAACTGAGTACCAGACATGCTCACGCATAAGCAGATCCTGAACAATTATCATAATACTATAAGAAAGAGATTGGCAGTAGTGGGAAACTGCCAGGGGAGGGACTTGGCAGGGGACACACGTCATCAATAAGGGTACCTGAACTCAAACCAGGTAATGTGGGGACCTAAATGATGCCCAAACTTTATCTGCACAATGACCGTTTATATA
Organism: Carlito syrichta; assembly: GCF_000164805.1. Lineage (NCBI taxonomy): Eukaryota > Metazoa > Chordata > Mammalia > Primates > Tarsiidae > Carlito > Carlito syrichta. The sequence goes on from NW_007052644.1 coordinate 49,144, forward strand.
CTTAACCCTGAAGTGTACCCCACATCTTTAAAATTAAAAATAAATTTTTTGAGCAGTAGAAAAACCATCTCAATTAGGTGTATTACAGCAAAAGGAGAGTACTTTGAAGGTGACTGAATGTTAAACATGTAAGAATAAATACACAATGTTTTATAAACAAATTCTGATTTTGGGGGGGAGTCCCTCCCTTGTATTTCATTGAATCCATTGCTTTCCTGTGCACCCCCCTTCTTCTGGTGAAAATGTTCTATTGCTAACTAACATCTTATTGGTTGCTATGGAGATTACTGTTTTCAAAATCAAGGAACATTATCCAAACAAAGAATAAAAGCAGAAGCTGTAAGAAACAAGGATCTTGCTTTCTTACAAATGTCCCTGTTAATAAAAAAAAGAAAAGCTGTGAAAATAAATTATTTCCAAGGCAGCATCTTAAAAGACATCTATATTTTTCACAGTTTCTCTCTAAGAAAAGTCCTAACCTTACAAATAAGTTTACCTGGTTAGAACAACTTGAACCAATCACAGTATTTGCTCCTTCTCTGCCAGGCTATTTTTAGATGATTATCTGCTAAGCATTTCAAACTCCATAAGATGCTTATGTAAGGCTCTGCCAATCAACCTTGAATTGGCTTTTAAACAATACTTTCAGGCTGAAGTTCTTTGTTATAAATGGCCATTAAATGGTAGCTATTGGCAATTCATCTTACAAATAATGAAAATTCCATATGAAAGCATAAACAAGTGAAGCATGCTGTTGGGCAAAGTGAAAACCCAACTAATTTAATTTCAGATTTGGCTGTGTGTCAAAAGACAAATAATATTAAAGAAGATATTCAACAGAACTTAATAATTTTCAAAATAAGTCCTTCAACAGAATTTTTTTTAAAGGTCAAGTTAAATCATTCTAACAGAAACCAAATTCTCTACGTTTCTCTTATAATTTTATCACAATTTTATCTCTTATCTATACAAATACTTCCACTGTATTTTCAGCAACTGTAAAATTGTATATTGTAGAATTACCAATTAGAGCATCTCTAGTTGTTTCAAAGGGCTCACAGATTTACGAAAACAATTATGTAGTAGAGAAAGATGATCAAGGGTAAGCTTTTTCCTCCCCCTCTTTAGCAGAAGATACTAAGCAGACGACGATTAAAGTAAAATCTGGCTGTGGGTAAGAAGATCAGGGAAAAAGAGGCAGCACCAAAAATGAGCAAGAAAAATGGGGGAAACCCTGCATAGTTAATTTCAAGTCAGTGTTAAAACATCCCAGGGTATCAGCATGAGTTATTTCACTATGAAATACAAGAACTAGATCTCTCTCTCTCTCTCCTCAACATTTTTAGCTATTTGAGGTATAATTGAAAAAGTGAAGAAATACAAGTTCTGTTGAAATAAAAATGTAAAATATTAAATATGGCTCATATCTTTGAAGTCTCTTTATAATTTTAAAGAAAACTGGAATAAAGTAGTGAAAGTAAGATGTTTTCCTGAATTAGAAAATTTTTAATCTTAAGTTTGATTGACAATATAATAGAAAGGAACACTTAAACTGAATAAATAAAGCCTTTTCATGAACTTTAAAATAACTGCAAACTATACTAGAAAAAATAAGTGGTCTTATAAATCTATGTTCAGTATCTGAAGTAATACAAAATAAAAACTGCTTATATAGAAGGAATTAAGCTCAGCTGACTTCTGTGGTGTGGGGATGAAGTATCTGCTGTGAAGTCTAAACCAACATGTGTAATTAAAGATCATTTTATTGAGGGATTTCAAGTCAAATCAAAGTCAAAACCTTCATAAATAAAAGTGGACAAAGCTTTAAGACTAAGTGAAGATGGTATTTTTAAAAAGCTAGGGAACTACATTTTCTTCAGTATGATTCCACCCCCTATGGTTATGTCTGCCTATGCTATTAACTCTTCCATTTAATTAATATTTGTTTGTATTGATGTCAATTTGGCCAAGAGTATAGAAGGAAAAATCAGGGTTTACTCACCACAAGGAGTCCCTGTGCCACCACATTCCATTCTATAAAGGAAGTGAAAGTGCTCCTCCCTTCGGTCTGATTTACGAGAAAGAAAGAAAGAGAGAAGGTTGTAATGTTGCTACGCTACTTAGAGCTCCATGGTGAGGAAACAGGGGACAACAAACCTCACGTTACGAAGACTTTCTAATTAACAAATATGGCTCTCGACAAATAAGCTTACATAGATCAGTCCTAGTCAGAGGAACTAGCAGAGAACTGAGAGCTCTCCCTATTTGTGCTATGGTGGTGGCATTAATCACTTAGGCCAAAATCAAGGTTTAATTTTGTCTAAAAAGAGAAAAACCTATTTATAATATATATAATTTTGGGCAGAACTATCTCAAAAGAGGTAAAATACATGAAGAAAATCCATTAGGTTAAGAAACTCTCAAACATTTGAAATTCATAATTCTTCTGCTTGATAAGAGCTCTCCTATGAGATAAACTCTGAAAAAAACAAAAGCAAAAAAGACACCGTTGCCTCTTAAATAAGAAAAAAAAGTTTATGAAGCCTCAGAATTATGCCTAAAACTGGGGTGAGGGATTAGAAAATTCACTTGTACACATTTTACTTGCTCTAATAGCAAAAGAAAAATACTCCAACATTTATTACATAAACCTACTTAACTCACTTATCACTGTCTAAAATGTTTTAATAAAGTTTTTTCAACAACTCAGTTCTTAGCACTATATTGTATCATTTTTCTCTATAATCTTCCTCCTATTTTAACTCAAATGTGACAGAATTCTAAAGTACAAAATAGTCACAAATTTTAGGAGAAAAGAGGGTTCATAAAAATGCTGGGTAAATTTTAAAAATATTTACATAACTGTCTACTTTTATTTATTCTACAAGCAAATTAGGAAAAATGATGTTTGAAACCTCTGTAACATATTATAGACCAATTTGCTTCTGAAAAACAAAATCCTATCATTCTTCCACAAGACATGTTTGCATTGATAATTAAAAAGATTATTCTAATTTAAAGTTTCTTGAATGTTTTTGCAAAATGACACTACCCTAGACACTTTGAGAAAGAGGAAATAAGTACATAAATAAATATGCTTTTAATGTATTTTCTATTAAAATTTTTTTTTTAGTCAACAAAATAGTTGAGAGCAAAAGTTGTTCCAGATTGTTAATTCATCAAAAACAGTTTCATCAAGGTATTCTTGAGATCACTGAGGACAGATGCAAACTTTTTAGGGAAGCAGTGCATCCTTGGCAAATGACACACAACTTCGGACTCAATGCAATTACCTTGCTGACATATCAAAAACAACAATGCTTTGAGACAAAAGGATCAAAAGCTAGCAGAACATGGTCCGATGAGCAATCACAACAAAGGCTAGGTTTACTTAAGGTGCTGCAGAATCATCCCAGTCCTCAGTTTCAGCAAAAGATTGTGGGTCTCTATTTACTCAGTAGCCACTACTGGCAAAAAATAAAATCAAAGCCAAAAACCATGGCAAGTCTGCCAAAGATCTAAAAATAGGTTCAAAGATTAAATTATGAAGCAGAAGATATGGGGTCTGCTTTAAAAAGTCTCTCATAAGTGCTGTACCAGATGATAACTTTGCAAGCAGGGGAGGTAAGAGCACTAATCTCAAGTATGAAAAGAATGCAGTAACATTATTATTGATGTGATATTGAAACAAATAGCACTAGAGATGGTAAATAATTGCTGTTTTCATGGCTGCATCTTGATTAATTTGACAAACATACTTTTCCCTTTCTTTAAAAAAAAAAAACTTCAAGGAACTAAGGGAAAGAACTAGGAAGACAGTAAGTTTTGTTTTTTTTTTTTGGAAAGAAATATAGGAGAGTGAGGAAAAGAAAACAATAGTTAGAAAAAAACCACAATCACCCTTCTTTGCTAGTCTCTAATTTTTTTCTTATCCTTTTGAAAAAAAGTCAGACTGAAGGAAAGAGCACTTTTTGTTTGCTGAAAAAGATGGAACATGATATCACTATAGGCAAGACAAATAAAATAATCTTCAACAGAATAGAGAACATTGGAAGGAAAGCAGTAAGAAGGTAGAACTCGGCTATTTCTAAATCTCTTTATACAAACAAAAGTATTTTTATATACCTAAAATATTTGAAAGGCATTAGGCTTAATATTAACGATAGTTTTGTTTAATATAACTTTTCACATTATCAAATATTTCAAGTTTTGTGCTTCTAAGAATAATGCTCTAAGAGACATTATTTTCTAAATTGCAACCAAAAACTGCAACCCATATTACTGTAAGCACAAATTACTCAATTTTGATAAAGCATATTTAAGGCACTAAGACATTATAGCAGTATTTTCATATTATGTGTAATTTGGCCTACACTCACACAAAGTATTTGAAATCACTAAAATTCTGTTAATAGTTTTAACTGCATTTCATTATAATATATTATAAATATTTTTAGTGACAGCATTACATTTCTGTTTTTCAGTTAATCTCATTTTTGAAGAGAAAAACTTAATGGAGTCTTAAATGTGTGTAATAGGCTGCCCTCTAGTGTTATAAGTCATTTTAGCTATAAAACTTTTCAAATGGTACTCAAATTAATTTGAACTGAAAATATTTCAAATTAACATAAAGACAGCAATCACCTTTACTTTATGTGCCAAAAAGGTCTTGAAATATCTAAGAAAGGTTGGATCTAGGGACCATCAACCACTCACAAAAGTAAATAGGAGTAGAGGGCTTAAGATTTCCCAGTTCCCTGCAATACCTTTTGGTTTTCAGAACAAATACTGAAAGACTTTTCTCATAATACTTGGGTATCCTGCTTCCCCAAGTGAACAAAAATGAACTTGGGTGCAAGTTCTAGATGCCTGTACAACAAGATAAGTCAAATGAGTGCCCCCCAAAAGAGACCTGTGGGATATTGGCAAATCATTACGTTTATTCAGTGTATGTCATATGTGTGCTAACCACACACAAGGAAGGAACCACTCCAGAAGGAAGAGTCTCTAGGTTATATATCCTTTTAACATTTTATTTCATCATGCCAACATCCATTTAGAACATGACATGTCTTTGAAAGCCACTCACATAAAGATGGCTAGAACACGAACTTGCCCTACATTGCTGGTAAAAATAACTAAAAAGTAATCTAGTACAAGATGCGGAGGTGAAAACCTCTACATGATATTAGTTATTTTTTATCATGTAGTTTCATCTGACTTTACCTAAATCTCCATGTGTCCATCCTCTCTATTTGGTCACACATATTTATATACAGTGATGTTTTATTAGATTTTATTTTGGTTTCCTGAAAAGGTAACTAAAATGCCATGACCTTATGAAGCTCCCAATAGTAATAAAATAGTATACCAAGGTAGACTTGGTTAATATTAAAGCACCATGCTACAAACGCCTTTTTAAAAAAGGACTGTTAGCCGGGCTTGGTGGCTCAGCCTGTAATCCCACACCTTTGGGAGGCTGAGGTGAGTGGATGGCCTGAGCCCACGGGTTCAAGACCCGCCTGGGCAGGCGAGACCTCATCTCTACAATAAATCAAAAAATCAGCTGGGCGTGGTAGCGCGCACCTGTAATTCCGGCTACTCGGAAGGCTGAGGCGAAAGGATCGCCGGAGCCCAGCAGGTCGAGGCTGCGGTGGCCGGGAGCGGCCACTGCACTCCAGTCTGGGCGACAGAGTGAGACTCCAACTCAAAAAAAAAAAAAAAGGACTGTTACTAAGAAAAGGCCTTCTTAAAGATTGTCCTAAAGATATAAATGATATACTGGAAATGTCTTTCTTTTTTTAATTAAAAAAATTTTATTTTCAGTTTCAAGGAGTATATGCACAGGGTTATTACTGTGTGATGGTGAGGTGTGGGCTCTTTTAAGCCTATCCTCCAAATGGTACACGGTACCCAATGGGTAGTATCTTAAAGTGACTGATTAAATTCCTAAAATCATCTTCCTGTTTCATTAACTTGTGATTAATAAAATATGCAATGTTAATTCACTCTTATCCTGGAAGTATAGTTACAGAATATAACACATAACAATAAGAGTTCAATTTTTATAATAGTTTTACTCCATGAAATCCTGCAAATAAGAATTTTTAATCTTTTTATAAAATGATCATCATCATTAAATTATTCCATTCATATTGGAAGGATTTCTTCCTTATCAAAACTGATTAAGTCTAATTTTTAAAGGAACTATATGTGTTACTAAATATCAAGTATATGCTCATTTACTACCTTAAAAGAGAATATCTTAGGACATTAGTCATTAAGAACAAAACATATAATTCTGTATTTTGACTACAACAGTTATATAGTTTCACAAATTGTTGTCCATTTAGCATTTTAACACTTTTTCAGAATTAAATGTATTTAGAAAAGTGACACATGCTAGAGACATAACTTAAACTACTATACTAAGAACTATAAAGAGTGACTGCATAGAGTGGAGATATTCTGACATAATTATACAAAGAAATAACACTGTGAAACTCAAATTTCCTTCTAACTTCAAGATCAACAAAGCATTATGCTTCACATAAGTTTAACTTTTTCACCTTTCTATTCCTAGTTTGGTAGAGAAGAAAGGGAAGGAAACTGATGATATGTTCTAGTCTACTATGAACCAGATCCTATGCTTTTATATCTCCCAATCTTTGTGATATAAGATGCTTAGTTCTCAATAGCCCCTTTTTACGGATGAAGAAACATACTTGGAGAAGTTAGATAGTTGCCCACAACTCACCAGCTAGTCAGTGTTGTGCCAGGCTGTCCTACTGGTAGGACAATGGTCTTCAAGAGTCTTTCCACACTCACAAATCAGAGGGAGTTACCTAGAATCAATAACTAAGGTTCCATAGACCACTATAACAGTGATTCTCAAATGAAATGGAGAAACTCTTGTAGTAAGAGCCCTTTAGGAGAGTCTGATAGCACCCCAGCCTAGATCTGGTCCTCTTTTACAGGTGATACCTAGGAGGTCAGGCACTTCCACAAGTGGTAAGTAGGATTTTGACTCTCAGACCTGCATCCTTTCTACTCAGCTACACAGCCTCCTGCATTAAAATTATTTTACTGGCTAAAGCAAAGTTTTGCTTCAAAACTCTTCTGAAAAAAAAGTGCATCTAAAAAGTATAATAATATATAGACATATTATCCATTAAAAAGACAATCAATTCGTTTATGCATTAAGGGCCAAAGTGTAGATAAAACTATGATTATTCTTATTCTGCAAACTCTACAAGTAGTAAAAATAACAAAATAACTTAGACATTCAAAATAGTTAATGATCTTAAACTTACCTTAAACCATAGCAAGGCAAAGTGAGGAGCCTGAACAGTGCCAGGAAAACTCGTAAAGGAAGCAGGGTGAACACATACAAAAATGCATCTAGGCACAGAAAGATTCCAAAAACCATCAGCTGGATTTTAAAAGGAAAGAAGAAAAAAAGTAAAACATCCTTTAAGTAATTATAGATGAAAATTCAAACAAACAGGGAATTTCTAAATGTTATAGAAAATTAAGTTTCATAATTTAGCTCTGGAAATAACAGATTAATAATTCTACTTGTGTTTATGAACCATATTTTAATGAAACCCTCTTTTCAAAGTGCATGTCTGTACTTCTTCAGTCTTTGGTTTACTACCTACAGAAGTCAGTCACTCCAAAGACAAGTTGCTCTTGGTCATAGCAATGGTACATCTGTCGTCCTTTCTGAGTACTTCCTCAATCAAACTTTAAAGATATTACAGAAAACCTTTAAGCTTAAACCTCTTTATTTTTAGCGATATAGGGTACAATTTAGCGTTAGGTACATAAGTGGTCATCATACAGGTGAAGTTTGGGTTTCCCATTGGTCCTCACTTTGCCCGATTTGGGATCAGATACCCTTAGTAGTGTTATGTGCCCCTTCCCTTCCCTTCCTGGGCAGTGGCCCACTACTGCCAATCCTTTTCATGTAGTATTATGATAAATGTTCAGGGTCCATTTATGAATGAGAACATGTGGCACTCAGTTCTTTGTTTCTTTGACAGATTATTGAGTATGATAAACTCTAAATCCATCCAAGTTGCTGCAAAGTTCATAATTTTGTCCTTCTTTATAGGCTGCATAATATTTCACTGTGTATATGTACCACATTTTTAAAAATCCAGTCTACTTTCAGTGGGCAGCACGGTTGGTTCCATGTTTTTGCTATTGCGAATAATGATGCAATAAACATGCACAAGCAGGTATCTCTTTTGTAGAATGATCTGACTTCCTCTGGGTATATTCCCAGAAGGGGTATTGAGATTACTGGATTGAAAGGGAGGTCAATTTTTAAAACTTTTAGAAATCACCACATTGTTTTCCACAGAGGCTGTACTAGTTTACACTCCCACCAACGGTGTAAAAGCATTCCCTTTTCTCCGCAGCCTCTCCAGCATCTGTTGTTTTATGAGTTTAGATAAAACTCTTTACCTCTAACTTTAATTTTCATAATTTTGCTGCATCCTATTTATTACAGTACCTTACTGATGGGAAAGACTGGAATATAAATTGAGTTAAAATATTATCTATGCTAAAAATACATAAACTGATCACTAACTTGAACACAATTTCATGCGTACTGAAACTTGCTGCACTCAGAAGCCCTTATTCTTAATTCTAGGACTAGTTGCTAATGTATCTCTCCCCCCCTTCTTGTGTGTGTACTTGTCATACTCTTTCTTTTTTGTGGTAACATTAGACATTTTCACTTGTGAAATTTAGGACAATTTTTTAATGTTGGAAGCCAGCCGTGGAGGCCTGCCTGAGCGTTAGGGATCCAGGCAGGCTGCGGACCCTGAGACCACCAGGCTGGTTCAGGAGCTGAAGGCCCATTCCCTCCTCCTTTCCTTGTTGTTTAGCATTACCCACTGGTAGGGATTTTAACGATCTAAGCATGAAGTTCTGAGAATATGACAGGCATGGCTGACTCTAGGGATCCATTGTTCCCGCTTCTCACAGACTGCGGTTTCGGCTTTAAACTTAACACAGTTCAAACTCAGATCACATTTGAGAGACTTATACGTGATACAAGCTTCTTTATAAGATTTTAAAATATATTTGTAGAATTAGTATATACATTTAGAGAGCTGTTTCCAGCATGAGATGGTTATCTAGGGTTACCAGAAAAGGCCCAGCACGAACTTTGGGCACGAATTTTGGACTGGGCCACATTCTTTAGGAACTGGTTTGACCTACAATTAAGAGTTTTTTTATAGTACAGGTAAAGTTAGCACAGAATAGAAAGGTATTAGGATTTAAGTCAGTCATTAGGTGTTGGGTATGCATAAGTTTTAGAAGTTATTGATAATTAGGATTTTATGATATTAAAACTGTTGTATTGCTTTTGAGGAACGTAAATCAAGCATAAGGAACAGTGAGATAATTTTGGGATTGTCCTTCCTCATGCTTGGGGAAAATGCCTGGTGGGCGGGGATGCCCCCCCCACCTGGCTTTGTGTTCATGTAAACTCTTGTGATTTGATTAAGATTGTCCTTTCTCATCCTAAGGAAAACGCCTGGTGGATGAGGATGCCCTCGACCCACCTGGCTTTGTGTTCATGTAAACTCTTGTGATTTGATTGGGGTTGCCCTTCCTCATTCCTAAGGAAACGCCTAGTGGGTGGGGGATGCCCCTCACCTACCTGGCTTTGTGCCCACGTGAAAGTCTTGTGATTTGACATATGAAAATTTGGGATAAAAGACTCACGTTTGTTCCCAATAAACGGCTTCTATTCATTTCATTGAACAGTTGTCCACTTTCTTTCTTTCTCTTTCTTCCTCTTTATATCTATGCCTCCATCTTGCTTTCTTTTAATGTCTATCCCTACTACAGAATCGGTTTCTGCACTAGACAGAGTCCAGTCTCTTTCTTCCCTTTTATTTCTCCAGAATATTCGCCGACGCTGCCCCACCTTCCAGGGACCCTCTAAATCTCTTCTGGGGGGCTGGCTCCCCATATTTTTTTTTTTTTTTTTTTTTTTTTGAGTTGGAGTTTCACTCGGTCGCCCAGACTGGAGTGCAGTGGCCGCTCCCGGCCACCGCAGCCTCGACCTGCTGGGCTCCGGCGATCCTTCCGCCTCAGCCTTCCAAGTAGCTGGAATTACAGGCATGCGCTACCACGCCCGGCTGATTTTTTGATTTATTGTAGAGATGAGGTCTCGCTGCCCAGGCGGGTCTCGAACCCGCGGGCTTAGGCAATCCACTCACCTCAGCCTCCCAAAGGCGCGGGATTACAGGCTGAGCCACCGAGCCCGGCTGGCTCCCCATATTTTAACAAGAAGAAGGTGAAGTCTTTTGATGGCTTGGACAAGTAGCTACACCCAGACTACCAAAGTCTGCTATTCTAAGAGCAGTGACTTTCTGTATGTCTGACATACAAGCATGGTATGATATAAATGCCCCTACCCCAACAATCCATGTTAATTGTCAATAAATTATCTTAACTACATATGTTAAAGTTCACACTTTCACAGGCTGAATTTTGTCTCCCTATGTTAAAGTTCTAAGCCCAATACTGCAAAATGTGATTGTACTTGAACACAGGGTCTCTAAAGAGGAAGTTTAAGTAAAAAAAGGTCATTAGAGTGAACCCTAATCCAATATGACTAGTGTCCTTTGTAAGACAGGAAATCTGGACACAGGCACAGACAGAGAAAAGATTGTATTAAGATACAGGGAAAAGGCGGCCATCTACAAGCCAAGGAGAGACCTCAGAAGAAAACAACCCTGCTGATGCCTTGATCTCAGACTTCCAGCCTCCAGAGCAGTGAGACAATAAATTACTGTTGTTTAAACTACCTGGTCTATAGTAGTTTGTTATGGTAACCCTAAGAAACTCATACATACAGCTTTAGATGAAAGAAGAGATTTTATTAATTTTTGACAACACTGTCTCAAAAATATACTTTACACACACACACACACACACACACACACACACACACACACACACACACACACACCAGATTTCTTAATCTGAGTATAGAGACCCTAACAACTTTTTTGCTTTCAACAATTTAGACTCATTACGAACAATGGAAGTACAATGATAAAACACTAAGTCATGTGCCATAGACTGTATTTTTTAAAATCTCCCTTCCTGACTGTCAGTCATCCTGTCTCTGTTGACAGCAGAGAGTCAACCATGTTGCAACGGTTTTCTCTTTTTGCAAACAAAGGAGTGATGCAGGATACTGTGCAGGGTCCACGTAAAGTTTATGGTCCTTGTTTATTACTCTCCTGACATGAGACACCTTTTCCGGCTTGTCGGTTGACTGCTGGTTGAGCACAATGGGCAGAACCAAGCAGAAACCTGACATTCCCAGAAGGCACTCTGGGGTGTATGCTTAAGGACAGGACGCTGGGAAGGAGAGCGTACGACTGTCTCCTTCATGAGCTCACACTGAGGATGAACATCTATTAAGCCATTAGTATGGGCCAAGTAACCTGCTCAGCCCAAAGGGCACAGAGACAAACAGGACACCAAGAAGTAGTTTCTGCCCTCCATAAGCACATTCATATTTTTGCACAAGAAACACCAGGTGACTGCAGTGTTAACCACTGCTATGACAGACCTAAGTATTCAGGAAACAGAAGAGGCCTGATGGCCACACTCTTGGGGAGACTTAGAAACAACTCCAGAGAAGAGGAGACCCTTGAACAACTACTGAGGTGAAGGAGGCTACTTGCCACGCAGAGAGGGTGGACTGGGCAGAAAGGGGAGGATGGCAGGAGGTGGGCGGGGAGGAAGGGAGCTTTCCAGATGGAAGAAGCATGCACGAGAACACAGTGGGGGGCAGTAATTACGAAGACTAAAACTGTTTCTTAAAATAAGCATAGAGGCTACAGTCATCTTTCTTTGGCTTAGAGAAATCTGCATTAATATTGCTTATGGTAACAATAGCAACATAAGTTTAACCGGCCTTCCCCTTCACATTTAAACAGTTCCACGAACTCAGTGGACAAGCAATCATCTCTTCATACCGTGTGCTGGCTCTGTCACTGGACAACCTGGATTCATTACTACGGTAGATCTCAACAATAAAATGAAAGGGAAAAAATGGCTGCAATTGAAAGAAACTTCAGCTGGAGGAAGGGAACTCATTCACATATGTGAGAATATACAATACAAAAGAAAAACAAATTTCTTTCTGGGTTTGGAAATATGAAAATGTAACTCAATTACTGTGTCTATTGTTCTGATGTTAAGCTTTCTCAAAACACAGCAGGCATTCTTTTAAGTTCCTCACATATAAAAATAAGAAAATTTCCTTAAAAAGTACATAGGATGCAATCCTGAGAACATTCATCCTTGAAAGATATAAAGAAACTCAAACTCATGTTGTGTGTAGTAAGCCTGGTTCCTCGCAGGGCATGGTCACTCATGCCTGTAATCCCAGCACTCTGGGAGGCCAAGGTGTAAGGACTGTGTGAGCCAGAAGTTCGAGACCAACCTAGGCAACCTTGCTTCCATAAAAAAATCAAAAAAATTAGCTGTATGGTGGTGTGCACCTATAGTCCCAGCTACTGGGGAAGCTTAGGTAGAAGGATCACCTGAGCCGAAGAGGACAAGGCTGCAGTGAGTCATGAGCAAGCCACTGCATCACAACCTGAGTGACAGAGAGACCCCCACTCAAAAAAAAAAAAAAATTACACTCTACATTGCAATTCACTATATAGATTAATTGATACACTTGAAAAAAAGGGAAAGTTTCATGAAAATAATACTTTCACTCTATGAAATATAGGCTATTTTCTACACCCTTTTTAAAAAAACAATGCTGGTCTCCCTAAATTCATGACCTATTAAAAAGTGGTAACTAATAGTCTGAAAATCAGGTCTCCACCTAGGAAGCCCAGGTTGAAATTTAGTTCCTCCCCTGGGCAGCTACTACTGACAGTAAAGACAGCTCAAACTGGCTACAGAGAGCTGTGCAAAAGATATCTGAGTTGGAACACATTGGGAAGTTCTTTGTACGAAAATGAATTAAAAGCACTAAATTACAAACTGCAAATATTACATTTATTCAAATTTTCAAATCTACTTTATTCAAATACTCTCTTAAAATTCATTCTAGAGCGGAGATTTATTCAAATGTACATTAAAAATTATCATTTCGGAATAATCTTATGTTTAATTAATAATCTCATAGTTCTTCTCTAAAACATAAAAGAGTTATAAGTGAAAACAATCAAAGGACAAAAATGTTCACTGTCCTTTCTCTGGGAAATCTTGTCTGGAAGGATTTTAGAAGACTTCTAAGGTTCAGGGCGATGCCACTGGACACTCACCAGGTGCTGGGCTTGGGGCTGACTGTGCAGTAGCCCTGGTCCATCTCCACCCCTGCTCTGCAGTGAGACAAAGAGCTTGCCCAGGTTCTGGAGTGGCAGAGGCAGGGCCAGGACCTGGTTGTCTGCAGAAAACTGAAGCATCGTTGCTATTTTGCTATTAATGAAGCTGTCACTCATCCTCCTAGCTTCAAACTCACCACTGGATTTGTCCTTATACATATTTTAAAACATGATTTAACATAAGTTGTAACATCTGAACTTCAATGTTAAGAAAATAATGAAATAAAAATTATTCTGTGACACTGTAGGTCAACAAAACATATGCTTGTGAAAATTCCTATAACCCACTCATACCACATTTATTTTGAACTATTACTATTGTTCTTATTCATCCAAAAAAGTCAGCCAGGCTTGGTAGCTCAGCCTGTAATCCCAGCGCTTTGGGAGGCCGAGGTGAGTAGATCGCCTGAGCCCGCGGGTTCGAGATCCGCCCGGGCAACTTGGTGAGACCTCATCTCTATAATAAATAAAAAATTAGCCGGGTGTGGTAGCGCGCCTGTAATTCCGGCTACTTGGAAGGCTGAGGCGGAAGGATCGCAGGAGCCCAGCAGGTCGAGGCTGCGGTGGCCGGGAATGTGCCACGGTACTCCAGTCTGGGCGACAAAGTGAGACTCCAACTCAAAACAAACAAACAAACAAACAAAACAAAACAAAACAAAAAGCTTGCCTCAAAATAAATAAACAAAAATGCCAGCATCTCTCTATGGGGAACGAAGCAGGATTTTTGTCAACCTTCTTAATTAAAAAAATCTACGTTTTCCTTCATGACAAAAATCTCCTGCCCTTCTTTTTAATGCTATTTGAAATTTCAAAATAAACAAAATATTATGGCTAAAATGAAGAAAGCATAATGACTCTGGAATATAACTCTTTGAATTACACAGTCATTTTCTGGAACTCTGAATACCATCTCCTCCATCTCGGACACCAAATACCATCTGCTAGCTGAGGATCACTGGTCTGAGTGTTAATTGGAAAGCAGGAATAAAGAGGCTTAGTCTCACTTTTATAAGGCTTTTTATAAAGCTCTGGGTCTATTCCTGTAAGGGCAGAGACCAAATTCTGCCTAATTCTATGCTGAGGAAATAAAAGGTCTGGAAAGACATCTCCAGGGAATTCACAATCTAGAGAGCTTGACACAAACTGTGTATTGAGGGCAAAATGAATGATGTGCTCTGAAAACCAGGAAAAGATTACATCTGTATAGGGTGTCTATGTTTAGGGGCAAGAGGGTTGGCATTGGGGAATGTGCATCAGGGAGAGGAGCTAGAGTTACCAAAGAACACCCACCGAGGAGACAAGACGGGCACTAGATTTTGCCAGGCACAGTCAAGAGGACAGAATTCCAAACAAAGAGAAGAACATGCACAGGTACAATGTGAGTAGCCAACTGTGAGGCCAGAATATAATCATTAAGAGGAATAAAAATTAATTACTAAGGATGTCCAATTTCCATCCTATGTTCTAGAAGCTCTCCACAAACTAACATGTAGAAATCCACTAGTAGAAAAACAACAAGGGGAATGGGCGATCAGTAAGAAAGTTTGCAAATGACTTTGAAAACAATTACTGCAGACCCATGGTCATTTCTATAATAAAATCATTTTTATTCATCTGAATTCAAAACTTCATACTTCAGAAAGTCTACACTTTAGGAAATGGCCAGAACAAGGGGCTTATCATAGGCCAGGCTCTTTTATGATAGGCAAGCATACATAAACATATATAACCATGGAAAGCTAACTAATTTTGATAAATGGCTTTATAATAATCATCTACATCTGACAAACACAAGGGCTGTTTCATAAGAGGTAAATAAATAAATAAACCGAAGACTACGGACATGGAATCATCGTAAGACTGTCTCAATTCTCTTATTTCCAATCCATGTTGAATACTGTTATCCTCTAAGCACTTGACCCAAATTAACTCAATCCTCACCATAACCCAGGAGGCAGAACTATTCTGTGGTAATCTGGATGCTGCAGATAAGGCTGTGAAGCTCCTACACACAGGGTAGGTGTGCCCTCAGGGCCCATGGCAAGGTCGGAAAGTCACCTAAGGAACCAGTGGTCTTAGCTGCTGCTGCAGGCAAAGGGCATCTGCTGCAAGCTATGCTCACGCACCACACCTCCTAGGCCCAGGTTAGTTTATCAGGCATGATCTGGGTGACAGTAAGCAGAGAGAGCACACAGTTCACAATATCCTGATAAAGGACAATGGAAAGAGGGTAGGAGAGAGATGTAAGACTGTTTCTAAAGCTAAATGAAAGAAATAAATAACTGACACAAAAAGATAAGCAGCCCCACAGTGCCAAGTCCATGAGCTGTCTTTTAAATACATCAGTAAGTGGAGCAGAGATCTGATATTTTTGCTGGCTTGTCCTAGAACTATCTGATGGGTCCCATGTGCCCAACTTCTCCCCTAGAAAATTAAGAGAGGTAAGACAGTTCCTTGCTGAAGGAACATGAAAACTGCTGTCACCACCATAAGCAGGAGCAGACAAGCCTGAGGGAAGGAGAGGAGCACCAGTCAAGGCTACTGCAAGACTGAGATGTGTGGCTCCCGACTAGCTTTGTTGCTCCTCAGCAATCACAAGGGGGGGACCTCTGAGCAAAGGTGGGTCACAAACAAGGGCTGCGTCATGAAAAGAATTTAGAAGAATGATTCTCCAAACACGTGTTCATAACATTAGAAGCCAAGCAGAATGTCCAAGAAACCACTGCCATGAATATGGGTTTGAGTAAGTACTCTCTATTAGCTTCATAATGAAACCCCAGGGCTGTTTTAGTGAAAGGAAGTGAAACAATGACTAATATTACATTTTCCTTTACCATATACCTCACACTGACAAACAACAAAGACTTTATATGAAACTTCAATTAAGCTCACTATTTTGAAAGGAACTTTTGGATTTTTTCCCTCTAAATATTAACTCTTCCGAATCTCAAAAAAGTAGAACTTCCTCCACTAAATATTTAATATTTCCCTTTCTGTTAAATTTCCCATTCACTCTCACCGTTACTCATAGGCAAAGTCATTCAATAAGTTTTAAGAGGGCCTAGGTCCAACCTTCTAACTCTTAAGATGGCCTAGGTCCAATCTTCTAATCTTAGATGAAGAAAATAAAAGCCAAAAGTAGATTCAAATCCTTGATCAGGCCT
Organism: Carlito syrichta; assembly: GCF_000164805.1. NCBI lineage: Eukaryota > Metazoa > Chordata > Mammalia > Primates > Tarsiidae > Carlito > Carlito syrichta. Next base: position 65,699 of record NW_007052644.1, read on the forward strand.
CAGTTATTATAAACAGACTTGAGATGAAAAGCTAAGGTTGTTGATGCTTGATCACAAATAATTTCCCTGTGTGAGAGTAACCTTTCTCCCTTTTAACAACAGTAATAATCTAAGCCTAGTAAAACAACATTCTATACTCTTTATATCAATACTTTTGCTTATACAAATTTGCTAGATTCTTTAAAAACTAAGTAGTTTCATTTAAGTCTAACAGTTGAATTCAATTTTTAGAAAAGTATAAAAACTATATGTACAAGGCATGGTAACAATGAAATAATGGATTGCCAAAAAGCACACAATTACAAGGTAAAGAAAAGTCAAAAATATATTTTCATTTTAGCTCAAGCTTCCTTGACAAGCCAGTTCACATGAACATACATAACCATGGTAAAGAAGTAATTTTGATGAAAAGCTTCATAATAATCACAACCTACATCTGACATATATTTAACACAAGAAATAAATATCATAAGAGGTAAGTAAATAAATCAATTGAAGAGTCTAATTTGTAGAAAGACTATATACATAGAAGGATCATAAGCTCTCCTTGCTTGTCTCATTTCTAACCCATACTGAATATTGCTTTACTAATTTTCCAGAAGGATAACTCCAAGGGGTTACTAATTCAATAACCATTTTCAATCCTTTCCTTCATTGGTTAGAAAGCATAAAATTTACTGTCCCAGCCTCCTTTATTGCTGGAGATGGCTATGTGACTCAGTTTTGCCATAAGACAGAAATGGAAGTATTCTGGAACACTTCCAAGAAAGCTTATGATTCTTTATACAAGACACAGTCAAAAAGGTGGCACTGCTCACCCTCCTTATTTCTGATTATTATGCAGAAACTATACTTGAGGTTGCAGTTGTCATCTTTCTAAATCAGAAGGCAACAAGCAAGAGGACTGAAATTCAACTTGCCAAGCATGGCAAAATTGAAAGATGAAAAGGACCTGGGCCTGTGACAGCTTCCTTAGTCCGCTGAAATGACTGAGATATCCTTCTCTAGACTTGTTGAAAAACAAAAAAAGCTTCCTATCTGTTTAAGCCACTCTTAGATAGGTTTTCTGCTTCATTCGGCTAAAAATATTCCGAAAAAATATATCTTTAATAGTGTCTTTCCACAGTCTCGACTCTGAACTCTTTACCCAGACCTTTCCACATACCCTGATGCAGCCTATCTTTCCACAGCGCGTCCATAGCCTCTCCCACATCTAATAAGCTCCCATTTTCTGGATCTTCCTAGCATACTCACCGCACCCTACAATGCCTATATAAAATCTCCCTCTTTTTCTCATTCCCTTGCCATATCCTTCACAAATCCTTTCTAGATTCTCTTCCTCAGGCTTTTTAAAGCATACTTTCCCTTCTCTAATTCTTTGTAGCATTTTATTTATACTATTTAATAGCACTTGTCACTTTGAATTTTATGCAGTATCATAATTACTTATGGATCGGATATCTCCTACTAGGTTAAGTCCAAGTCCTGTTTATTTCTGTACTTTGGTACCAAAAAAGTGCCTGGAACACAGAAAGTACTCAAAATATATATGGAACAAATTAATAATTAAGGGAATAAGTGATTTTACCTCTCTAAATCAGCTTTTAAATACACCAGGGAATTTTAGAAAGCACTATGATGATTTTTTTTTTTTACTATTTACTGTAGCTTTAGATTCATACAGATGACAAAATTAGTCCTTGAACAAGGAACAATTTTGTACCTGATGCATGGTAAACTGTTCCTATGAGGCCCAAATGTAGAGCATATACTAATACACAGCTCTACTGAACATGAGTGGAACATGAGATCTGTCTTAAAGTGAGCATAGGACAGCCACAATGGAGCAGGTGGAAGAAATGAAACTTTAATAGTACATATATCTCATAAGGTGTTGGGTGATTATAATGCAAACACATTTGAAGTTCTTAGGACAGTGCCTCACACCTAATCCTTATTTGATAAAAGCTATTTGTTCTGTTAATGCACACAAAAATGGATACCAGAGGTGAATGTAACTGGTCGAGCCAAGGTACGACATAGGACAGTGAGAAATTGCTCACTAGGAATTTCTGCTCTAGCAAACTAGTGATCCCTGCCTCTGATTTCACCGAGCATATAGTTAAACTCTCCTTTCTCTGTTCTAGTCACAGGTTCCTCTGAGGTTGGACTCTGCAGGTCCTGGCAGAAAATGCTTGGTTGTGTTATCTCTATGGCCATTGCCTCCAAAACAGCCTGGGTAAAAGATAAGAGGGAACAAGAGGGGTTTTTATTGTTGTCTGTTGTCAGCAATCCAAGAGGGCTGAGAGTCAGAGAAACATGTCCCTTGCAGGGTTAGCAAATACAAGTTGAGTGGCAAGCAAAGCAGAAAAATAAAAAGTATAATGTGAGATAAAACTAGGACACAGGGAAAACCTAAAAAACTATGCCTCTTCCAATCACCTCCTGCTGTGCACTGCTCAAAGATGAAAGCTACCCTGCCACAAAGAAACATTCACTGGAGTCGGGCTCCGTGGCTCAGCCTATAATCCCACGCCTTTGGGAGGCTGAGGTGAGTGGATTGCCTGAGCCCGCGGGTTCGAGACCCGCCTGGGCAGCGAGACTTCATCTCTACAATAAATCAAAAAATCAGCCGGGCATGGTAGCGCATGCCTGCAATTCCGGCTACTTGGAAGGCTGAGGTGGAAGGATTGCCAGAGCCCAGCAGGTCGAGGCTGCGGTGGCTGGGAACGGCCACTGCACTCCAGCCTGGGCGACAAAGTGAGACTCCAACTAAAAAAAAAAAAAAAAAAAAAGAAACATCCACTGGAATGCAATCTGAGAACAAGAAACCTTTACATTCCTCTTGCTCTACCAAGGTAGGGCATTCCCCGTTTATTTGCTAAAGTGAAGGCTTGTGAAAGATTTAAAAACACTTTTGCTGGGTTTACCATGGAATTAAAATATGGATGAGAAAATTTAGGCACAGAAAGGGTAAGTGAATTGCTCAAGGCCTCACAGCTAATAAACTGTGGTGCCAAAATTCAAAGCCAGACAGTCTGGCTTTGGAGTTCATTCCCTTAAACATTTCATTGTCCTGCCTCTCAATATGGAATTCAGAGAAAGTGCAGTTCAACCTCCTCAGCTGTTGAAAAAAGAAAACTAAAGCTCCAAAGGTGGCCCACATAAGTAGCTAGCAACAGATCTGGGACAAGAACCCAAGAAGTGTGTGGGGCCAGAGGCAGGAGGAATTTGTGATGGATGAGAAGTAATGTACCCCAGAAGTCAACAAATCACTCTAAAATTTCTATACTCCTACACTAGAATACATCAGAACAACAAGTGTGAAAATAGTGTGCTAATAATTGGAAATACTATTTTAAGTATATAAGCAATTCCCCTTTTCTAAATGTCAGGTATAAGTTGTTTATCCAGTGACAATATAACATAAAAATGTGAAGTTTTTTTTAAACATTAGTAAACAGGTTCAGTAAGAGATTACATTAACCTTTTTCTTGATCTTACAGTATAAACATGAATTATGTTTTATAGTATTTGAAAGCTTTGTAAAAGCAAAGTGTTCTTTAATTTTCAAGTTTATCTTCATGCAAAGGCAAGGTTGAAAATATCATAGCATTTATCAAAACATACAAAAAAATTAGTAAGGTATTATATATTAGAATAGGCAATGTAAACAGCAAGAAACAAAAAATAATTTAGATGAACTTGAATGTCTAGATAGGCTCTCATCTTTGATCATAAAAGCTTTAAGAGAAACACTACTTGTAAAAAGTAAGGCCTTGGCCAGGCACGGTGGCACACGCCTATAATCCCAGCACTTTGGGAGACTGAGGTGAGAAGATTGTCTAAGACAACAGGTTCGAGCCCAGCCCAGGCAACTTGGCAAGACTTCATCTCTACAATACATCAAAAAATTAGCCAGGCCTATTGTTCCAGCTACTTGGAAGGCTGAGGCAGAAGGATCACCTAAGCCCAGCAGGTCGAGACTGCGGGGCCGTGAGTGTGCACTGCACTCCAGCCTGGGCAACAGAGTGAGACTCTAACTCAAAAAAAAAAAAAAAATTAAAGGCCTTAAAGATATCAGACTGAATCCATGCTGCCATGAGAGAGATTGAGCCACTGAATCCATGCTGTTATGAGAGATATTGAGCCTAGAATTAAATTCAAACCTAATTCTGTCTTCCTTGACATTTCACTAGGTTTGAGAAGTTAAGAGGTTGTTCTAAACTGAAAACTATGACATTCTTTTGTACATTTAAGCTATAAATAAGAGAACAGACGTAAGACCAAAAGTCTCTTTCATGGGAAACAAAAATCATTAGAAAATTTTGATAACTGTACATAGGCAGTGTTAATGCAATTTTTCTGAGGTTATATATTTACATTTATACAAATGAAACTAAAGTTTCATGAAATACCTACTCTTGGTAGATGCAATGTTCTCTGATAGTCTTTCTATTCCTTTCTTAAAACAACAACAACAAAAAAAAACCCTGATGGTAACTTACCATATTGATTACTTGATCCATCAGTGGTCCCATAGTGGACCATAGTTTAAAAACACTGGTTATACTTAAGTTTTATCAAGACCTAAGTACAAGGATAATTTCCCTGGAAGACAATTTATACTCACAATAACAAACATGAAATGCTTACAAGTTTCTGTAAGAAATTTACCCAGAAACATTGCTTGTGATTTCAATGTTGCCATTAAAGGAAAGAAAGAAGAGGAAAGGATAAGTGCAATGAACCCGCTTCTGCTAACAGAATATGTGCTCATTAGTTCTGCCACACAAGAAGTAATAAAGGGACACTCAGACAACATTCCACTTTGAAGCAGTCCCCTAGCTGTGTTCATAAAGTCAGGCAGTGGGTTGTGGGAAAAACCCCGTGCACTCCTCGGAGGAAAATGGGAGTTCAGATCTGCACAGACAAGTGGGAGAAACAAATTCCTCTGCAGAGGGCTAAGGCCAGATGGGTAAAAACCGAATGTGGCTGGCACTGTTGGCACCATCCTGTTCAAATGCAGGCACCAGGAGTTGGTCCCTCCCACTGCTTCTGCACCGTGTCCTCACACTTCCATCTCATGACTTATCACTGGAAGAAACAACTGAGCTTTAGCAAGCAACCTAATGGTGTTTTAAGACACAACTGGTTTAATCTTGTATTTTTTGCCAAGTAGAAGAAACATCTCTCTCCCTCACTCCCTGCCCCAGTGAAAATCTTTACGAAATCCCAACACGTAAGATAGAACAGCTGCTGTGCTGGGAAGGTGTGTCACACAGAGCCCCCACACTCCTCCCTCCTCATCTGTCACTCCTCCAGGCTCCTCCAGGAACCCTAGTCCTCTCTAGAAAGGCAGCAATACAAGTAAGAACTAAGCATATAGTGGCCCTCATCAAAGGCAAACAAATCACTGCTGTATTTGTTCTCTCTCCAATCTTTGCTTGCTCACCAGCTCTGTAAATCTCACGCTAATACAGAACCCCCTAAAACTTCAACAAGTGACACCCCATCAAGAACCTATGCAAAGCAATGTTTCTGAAACCGTCTCCATACACTTGGCTCTTCTCCTTCCACCAAACTGATGAGTTGCCAGAAATAAGAGACCATCAGCCAGACCCGTTGGGTCCTCATTTCTCATTCCTACCACATCTACTGCTATTACAACACACTGATAGAGCCAATCTAACTCTTCTGACAGTCACTCCAATAGAAAGTATGATTCTACAGAAACGATCAAACTAGCAGAAGCTTTATATTACTAAGAAGTATGAAAATATGTTTCAATATCGCTAAATCTAAAGTTGAATTACTTCTTAATTCTTTTCCTCTAGCAAGAAATTCCAGAATTGCTCAGACTCACCAACCCTAACAGCACCTAGAGGAAAAAATGCCACTGTCCTGTCCTATCTGATTGGTCTTGGTAGGGTAAGACAGTCAAGGGAAGCAGATATGCAGATTTAGTACGGCTGTTATGCCACTCAACCTATAATGTCGTGCTTTTGGTGATGAAAGTTTTAAAAAACACCTTCTTTGAAGAGACTAATTTGTTTTTAAATACGTAGGCTTTCTGAGAAACTGAAACCTTAAAAGGCTGAAATTAAATAGTTTATCATGCTAAATGGGAAAAAACCCTTCTTCTAATAAAACAGAACAAAATGAAATTAAAACAGTACAGAAGTGCATATTAATTCCTTAGAAAATGTTATTTGAATGTGGCACACAGGGAAATATGGTAAGTTTAATAAACAAAGTTAAGATTTTGACAAAATCTATTACTATTTTATCATTGGGTTTTACACCAAGATGTAACTTTTAAGGCCTTTTCTTATAAGAAAAATTTATATTCTCCAATACATTTAATTACTTATTAAATTATTTTTAATATTTTAAAGCCTCAACTCTAGCTGTTCACAATTTTTTTTGCATAATTAACACTTTGACATAACTTTCAAAATGATGTCTGGTAATGAAAAAAAAATTACCTTTTCCAATTCTCTTGGTATTCGCATACAAGTGTATACTCTTTCTCTTCTTTCTGTATACTTGGCCTCATTATGTTCAAGGAAGTACCCTCTTGTTAGTTCAGCACTGAGGAACCTCAATAATGAAAGCTCTACAGAAAAAGAAATGACATAAAACAAAAAGAACAGTATTTATCAAGGAACATGCATGCTAGATGGAGCCATAGGTAATACACATATAAACAAAAAGAGACTAAAACAAATGTAATCTATAATTCTGTGCCTAGAATTGAACCACACACATATGAAACAAATACTGTTAAGAAAATGACTGCACTGTGTGCATAAACTACTGAAAATGCCACAGGAATATGGAAGGAAAGGATTACTAAGAGCTATTTTTCAAGAGCCCAGTCCTGGGTCTCACAGGTGACACAGGAGCATGACTGATGGAGATGAAGGAAAGAAAAAGAGTAGCTATCAAGAATATATAAGATAGATACATATGTGCTCAAAAGGGAATCAGGTCATCCAACAGGCACTGCTTTAGTCCAGGAACGATCCTGGGTGAACTACATGGGTACTGGTGTACCTGCTCCCTTCAGCCACAGAGATTATGCAAGTGTCCAAATAATGCCATTTCCCACAAGAAGACTCACCAACATGATACAAGTTATGCAAAGTAGAACATCAACCAAATCTGAAAAACTTCCCTTTCCTTGGATCTTTCCATTCACCCATGAACCTCCATTCCTGTGAAGCAAATTATTCCAATCATCTCCTCCCAATAAGGAAAGTATGCCAACTGAGACTGAATACTTTCTGCTCAGTTACAACCGGAGATTGAGGTGAGAAGCTAAGGCTGTGGATGCTTGATCCCACCTCTTTTCAGCATACTGCACGTCTGTGGTGGCCTCAACGGCCTTGCAGCACCCTCACTTCACCTATACCTTCCTATTCTTATTCTGCAGGAGTAGAGCTCAGGATACCAAAAGGTTTCAAATTGACCGCTGTCCTCTTTGCTTTGAGCTGGACTTGTGGTCTTTTTACCAAATTTTGTATTGATGTTCACTCTAAAGAATGACAGAGAGGAAGGCTGACTTCATTTATGAGTATCTACTTAGGAAGCTGCACTTTCTGTGAGTCTAGGATCTAAAGTGTACATGTAGAGGGGGAGAGTATATAGTAAAAAACAAAACAAACAAAACAAAAAACCCTTGAAAAGCTCTAAGGAAGATTTAGAAGCAGATTTGACTATGGGTCTAAACAATGGATCTAAAACAGCTTACATCCTCTATCACTGGAACAGATTCCTAGTTCTTTGAGCATCATGTCAAGTAGCTTACATATGTTTAGGGTTTCTATTATGTGTGCACACACATACATACACACTTCTTTAAATATCAGATTTATAATGTTTGCAGAGTTAGTGATACCATGAGAGATTTCTGGAGTTGAAACAGACGGAGAAAAGCAGACTTCTTTCCACCTACACCAGCCTTGTACAGGGGCAGGCGGAATCATCAAATGCACTATTTGCATCATGCTTTCTATTTTCAGTACATTTACATTTGAAGTCATGTTGGTTAAATGTACACAATATGTGAACTCTGTTGTATATATTAACAGTTCAGATTTAAAGGCCTTAGTCTAATCAAACCCATGGTAGAGTAAAGCTTTTAGTTAGTAACTTTCTAATATGTTCTAGGTTGGTTCCTCTATCTGTTCTTTGAAGGGAAAAAAGAGAAAGCCTTTTGAGCTGCAAACAAGACTAATGAAAACTCAAAGTTACACCCACATTCAGTTAATTTTCCAATTAGAAAGAAAAAAAATGCTTTGATTAGCTAATATTTACCAATATCAACTCTTTCATGCAAAAGCTGAGAAGCAACAGGACATTCAAAAAGCAGAAGATAGCAGTCATGGGACACTTTGGGGTTGTGGGGGTGGAGGGGAGGGATGTAACAACACAAACAGTACCTGAGCCTACACCAGGGGAAGTGCAGATCAGTTGGAGGCTCAGATTTCATCTGTATATACATTACTTTTGTACCTAATCCTGACTTGTACCCCCCATCTTTGTAATAACATAAAGTTAAGAAAAAAAAGAGCAGAAGAGATTCCACATACACAATTTTTTACTGACCTTCGTGAGCCCCAAAGGTCACTTCACCATACTCTCTGACCCTGCAGCTTCCCTGTTTGTTCCTGCCCCCCAAACCCTGCTTCCCATGAGTTCCTGAAAGGTGGACTTTTTGCACCTGAGTCTCACTGATGGCTCCTCCTCTACCTGACTCTTTAAAAAAAAAAAAACCTAATTTAAAGATGTGGGGTACAATTCAGGGTTAGGTATACAAATGCTGATTATGCAGGGAGTCTTAAGTGCTTCTGGTTTGGTGCTCTATTCAACTACAGCAAAATGTCAGTCATCCTTTAATACTTGTATTCTCCATTGTTTTTTCTTTGTTTCCCACATATACTCTTCTTGGACAGTCTAAGTTTAAAGCCATCATCTAAATCCTAAAGTCATCACATCTTCAGCTCTGGTTCCTGGCCGTATTTCCAACTGCCTCTTGGGCAAACTCTAACTGGATATCCCACAGATCTCTTACAGTATCTTCCTCACTAATTCTTCACTTCTTCCAGAGCCCTGACTTTAGTTTCTGAGCTCACCAATGACATAGTTGTTGCGCTAGAAGCCCAGGGACAATCTTGACAATCTCCTCTCTCTCTTCTCACTAAGCCCAACTGATTCTAAAACATTTACTAATTTTTCCCCCTTCTTTCTATCCTCCAACCTGTACGGCTCTCCCAGCTCTCTCCAGGTTATCACAAAAGTTTCCTGAGTGTCCTTCTTCTGATCTTTCTTCTTGTCAATCCTAACAAGACCTGGCAGGCAGAGCCAGCTACTCACACAGCTATCACTGTACTGAAGCCCTTCAGTGGCTCAACCTCCTCAGCGCTGGCGACACCAGATCCTCGACAACTGGCCCCAGCCTTCTCTTCAGTACAAAGGCAGGAGACTTCACACCTGCCTCCCCTGAATCTCTAGGTCAAAATTCTCTGGTTACACTCTTTTCATTTCTTCAAACACATCAGTGGGTTCGTACAGCTCCTTGGCCCGTTAATTCCTTTTCACTGTTCCCCCAGTGAACGTGCTCAGATGTTACCTTCTCTGTGAAGAAATCTCTTAAGTTTCCTAGGGAGACTTCGCCCTCTCCCTACTTGGCTCCCAAAGCATCTGACCTAGCCTGTGCTTCCTGTAGCATACTACACTCACTTTCTTGTCTGGTTTTCCCATTTACCTTTGCATTATCAGAGCCCAGCACATAATAGGTGCTAAATAAATGTATACCAAAAGAATATATGAATCAGAGAAGAAGAAAAAAAAATCACAGAGAAGTGTGTGGTGAGAGAGAGAAAAAAACAGAATTATAAAGTGAAAACTGAAGAAGACAGGGAAAAGCAGATGACTAAGAAAGAAGTATAAAGACATAAAGTGGAATAGCCAAATTATGGTCCCCTTAGGAGACAGGTGGCAAAGAACAGAACTGACACTTAGGAGAATTGAGGAAGTGATGCAAAAGGCAAACTGTGTTAAACTTTCAGGCAGGTGATCTGTTCCTTCTATATTATAACATCTAGCATTTTCCCATATTTTTTCAACACTGACTTTACTGAAAGGTTGATCTTTATGAACACAAAAAGTTGAATTAATCAAAATGTTTAGGTCAGGTGTGGTGACTCACACCTGTAATCTTAGTATTCTGGGAGTCCAAGGTGGGAGATCACTTAAGCCCAGAAGTTCAAGACTAGCCTAAGTAAAATAGTGAGACTCCATCTCAACCAAAAAAGCAAAAATAAAGGTCAATATTAGTGCAACTGCTTAATAAATAACAATGTGCTAATACAAAACAAAAAACCATATTCAGAAATCAGGAGTGACAAAATATGAGAATACCAGATTCTCACGAAGAGATGAGAAACTGGGATCGAGACAGAATTGTTTTGAGACTGGAAGGGTTAGCAGGAAAAATAGGAAAAGCCTCATTCAATGCAGCAGCCAACAGGTACCTACACCTCTAACCCCCTGAGGACAGAAGGCCACACTGCCCTCGCAGCCCTGTGTTCGGGAACCAGAAGACTCCCACAAGTCCACAGTAAGTGCAAGGAAGCATGCTGGCAGCCCACGAGTATGCCACCTGGGTTAAAGAGACACAGAAACAGGCTACTGCACCATAATTTAAAATTTTAAAAAGTAAACTAAATAAGAAGGTTTAGATAGCTATACCTTTGCTTATTTAGAAAATTAGCCTCCACAATGGTATCCTTCCCAGTGACTTGTGGATAACAGCTTTTATCACAATAAGAGTTCTGTTGTGATCCACAGAAGAACATGGGATTAGAAATCAGAGGAAGGGGTTCTAGCACCAGCTGTCTCACAGGTATGTCCTGTGACCCTGGTGGAGTTGTGGACGTCAGTTTCACAGAAGAGAAGACAGAGGCTTAGAGCAAGTCAACTCTTGCCTTCCACACAGGATCACTGAGTGACTAGGACAGTATGTGTATGAAAGCATATGAAAGCCTCAAGGCATGACACAATCCTTGAACTACTTTACTGATTTCACAAGTACTGTAGTGTTAACCAATTCTGGTTTGGGGGTCCCCTAATTTTTTTTTTTGAGTCAGAGTCTCATTCTGTTGCCGAGGCTGGAGTGCAGTGCCACATTCATGACCACAGCTTCAACCTGCTGGGCTCAGGCAATCCTTCTGCCTCAGCCTTCCAAGTAGCTGGGACTATAGTCATGCACTACCATGCCTGGCTAATTTTTTTGATTTATTGTACAGAGGAGGTCTCACCAAGTTGCCCAGGCTGGTCTCAAATCCCTGGGCTCAGGGAATCCTCTCACCTCCTTCCCCCAAAGTGCTGGCATTACAGGCGTCTGCCACTGCACCCGGCCAGTGGTTACCTAACATTCATGCTATTTCTGCACTCCTACATCTATGGTTAAAAGGCAAAATAATAAATAAAGCATATTTAACAAACTATATAACCTAAGTGATTGATTTGCTATAACCAGGTTATAATGCAATATAAACACACAAACGTGTTTTAACTATTTTATAAATACAAAACAATTGTGTGTCAAAATTCTACCTCCAGAGATACAAGAATTTGAATGCTCACCAATTTAGATTGTACAATGGAGAATTTAAAAAGCTAAATAATAAAAACAACGTTTTGAGTGCAAAAATCTCACAATATTGAAACAGACTGTATTGTTGCACCCATTTTGCAGATGAAGAAGCCAAGGCACAGAGAGGCTAAGGATGTCTCCAAGGTAACACAGGAAGTAGTTAAGACCCAATTCAAAGTCAAGCAGTCTATTGCTAACTGTTTTTCACATAGATTACTTTACCTAATCCTGTCTCAAGTGCTTTTATAAACAAGCCACTGTGTTTTCTGGAAAACTAGAACCCTCCCATTCCCTGCTTTCTGGGTACTCCTATACCTTGGGCTTACTCCTATAAAGCTACACTGTGAACTAGTTGGCTCCCTCAGGAGACGATGAACTTTTTACCATGTATTCCTATATCCTCAGTGTCTGGCCCCCGGTGAGCTGAGTGTAAGGGCGGTCTGCACACAACTTACACTATGCTAATGGGCAAGAGCAGCGGTCCCCAGTCTTTCTGGCCTCAGAAACCAGTTTCCCGGGAGACAAGGTCTCCACAGATGAGGCGGGTGGAGTGGGAGCGATGTGCAGTCAAACCTCATGGCTGATCTGCTAGCATCACTGTCCCCACTCCACCTCAGATCATCAGGTGCTAGATTCTCATAAGGAGTGTGCAACCTGATCCCTCTTATGAGCAGTACACAACAGGGTTCATGCTCTTATGAGACTCTAGCGCTGCTAGTGATCTGACAGAAGGGAGGCAGAGCTCAGGCAGTAATGCTAGCGACGGGGAGTGGCTGTGAATACATATGAAGCTTTGCACACTTGCTTGCTCGCCTGCCTCCTGCTGTGTGGCCTGGTTCCTGACAGACCAGGGACCCCTGGGCTGGAGAACGGTTTTATTTCTTTATTTTTATTTTTTTGAGTTGGAGTCTCACTCTGTCGCCCAGGCTGGAGTGCAGTGGCATGCTCGTGGCCACCGCAGCCTTGATCTGCTGGGCTCAGGCCATGCTCCTGCCTCAGCCTTCCAAGTAGCTGCAACTACAGGCACGCACTTCCACGCCCGGCTAATTTTTTGATCTGTTGTAGAGACGAGGTCTTGCCAAGTTGCCTGGGCTGGTCTCGAACCCCTGAGTTCAGGCAATCCCCTCGTCTCAGGCTCTCAAAGTACTGGGATTATAGGCTTGAGCCACTGCAGCCAGCCTGGGAATGGTTTTAAAAGACATATTAAAGCAATACTAACAAAAAAACTCACAAGCTTCATGGGATTAAATATCTGGAAAGCTTTATTTTACCTTTTTCTCACCCACTCCTGGAGAAGTGGCCCTGCTTTAAGGATTAGGATCCTTCCACTTTATGACATGAGACCATTTACAAAGGTTTTGCACACATTACTTCATGTAATTCTCACAACCATTATGAGAGTCAAAGAGAGCAGTTAATGGCATTCACATTTTGCAAATGAAGAAAATGAGGTTCACAGAAGAGACTTGTCCAAAGTCCCTGAATAGTCAAGGGGCAAACTGGGAAAGGTACCCAATCCAAAGTGCTCTTTCCCCTGCAGTTACACCAAGAGAAAATGACCTCGCTCTACTCTGGCTTTACCTCATGCCAGAGGAAGGGGAGCATGTAGCCCTGTTGCCAGAGCTATCAAGTTGGCCTGCTATTTGGTCTAGTTCCCTGGAGAAGCCTACATCTCACAGTGTGTTACTCAGTCCTCAGTGTTTCTGCTTGCTTTTATTATGTTAAATTGCTCTCTAGCAGTCTACAAACCCTTCTGAACCTACTTGTCCTATGATTTTGAGTACTGCTGCTTGGCTAATTATTTATGAAGGCTATTGGTCTTCTCTGTGGATGCCACCAAAACCTGTTAGCTAAACAGACCTTAACATTTGCCACACTGATGGTATGGCACTACTTCTCAGCAAAAGCGTCAGCCTTGTTTGTTATGTCAAACATTCACCTTTACATTTTAAGAGCATGTCCTTTTCCAAAATAAAATAATCCAAATATTTTCTGGCCATTGACATAACGTTTTAGGTATCAGTCAATTTTAGTTCATTTATCCAACTCTAACCAAGAAAAAATATCATTCAGTAAAAGTCTTTTAAAAATAGAAGTATTTTACTAATTAATCACAACATAAACAAGTGCTTCTACATTATAAGAACTAAGTTTTGTAAACTGTGGATATTTAATATAAAAAATCATAAATCAAAATCAATTCCTCCAGCATATTTGTACTCACTGTTCACCTCTACAGAGTTGCTGTGATTCAGTACCTAATATTGAGAAAAAGTACAGCAAAAGTTCCTTTTTTCTCACTCCTAAAATAAATGTTTAATTATTTTCTGAGAAAGCTTGTTTTAGAAATAAGAACCTAAGATTAAAAAGTATTAATCAAAAGTAATGACTAATCATAAATCTATTTATATGTTTGGTAATATCTAAATATGTCTTTCTTAAAACAGCACTGAGCATTAACAAATGTGAAAAGTAATACTGGTTGTTAGGAATAAAGCATGCAAATTTCCATGTTCTTAAATAATGTAAAACTTTAATAAACTTTACTAAGGTTACACTAAAATATTAAATGTCTATTAAACAAACACAGAGGCACACACTTATACAAGGCCAATTAGTAATTAACTTTTCTAGGAATCAATAATACAATAGCAATTCTTCCTTCCTAAATCAAATGTAAGTAAAGAAACCATTATAGGCTCACGTCTGTAATCCCAGCACTTTGGGAGGCATGGGTGAGAGGACTGCCTGAGACCAGAGGTTCAAGACCAGCCTGAGCAACTTGGTGAGACCTCATTTCTACAATAAAATTTTTTAAAAATTAGCTGGATGTAGTGGCTCACACCTATGCTTCCTGCTACTTGCAAGGCTGAGCAGAAGGTGGGACACATCTATGGTTCTAGCTACTTGCAAGGCTGAGCAGAAGGGTTACCTGAGCCTAGCAGGTTGAGGCTGTGGTAGCCGTGAGCGTGCCACTGCATTCTAGCCTGAGTGACAGAGTAAGACTCCTACACCAAAAAAAAAAAAGAAAGGAAAAGAAACCATTTCACTCAGAGCAGTCAAGTGTTTAAGACCTTCAAAAAATGTTCAGAGTCTCATTTAGGGAAGTAAAGGATGGGTAGCACATTCGCAAATTCATAGGTGGAAAACAGGTACAAAAAGGAGTCACTTTTTCCAAGGTCCTAAAGGTTATAAAGCAAAGAAATAAAGATGAGAACAGAATATCATTAATCTGACAGTCAATGTTCTGCAATCTTTCTAGTGAATTCCTTTATGTAAGTATTCTCCAAATTGGAGAGCTGCTAAAACTGAATTGTGGAGGGTCAACCAGGTCAAAGTTAAACATTTTAAAAAGCCAAGATATGGAACTGACCAAAGATCAAAATGAGTAACTTTTCAATGTTTGTTTAGTTTAGATATACTAATTAAGTAAAGCAATTTTAAAAGCAGAGCAATAGTTTGTCAGAAGAAAGTAATTTTTATTTTGTATCAGGTTTGTATTTACCCCAAGTAATTTTCCAGTCAGTTTCATAAATATTTTTATTTGTAAGTAGGAAATTAATTGACTTGAGAATAATTTCACCATCAGTCAGCCTCTAATCATTCATCAGGTTAAGTTTGGGACCACAGGAATAACTGTGTAATATAGTCTATGGAGGTGAAGACTGGTTAAATGAAATATTTCAATAAAAATGTGGTATTTGCCGGGCTTGGTGGCTCAGCCTGTAATCCCGTGCCTTTGGGAGGCTGAGGTGAGTGGATTGCCTGAGCCTGCAGGTTCAGAGACCCACCTGGGCAACAAGACCTCATCTCTACAATAAATCAAAAAATCAGCTGGGAGTGGTAGCGCATGCCTGTAGTTCCGGCTACTCGGAAGGCTGAGGCGGAAGGATTGCCGGAGCCCGGCAGGTCCAGGCTGCCATGGCCGGGAGCGGCCACTGCACTCCAGTCTGGGCGACAGAGTGAGACTCCAACTCAAAAACAAACAAACAAACAAAAAAACGTGGTATTTATAAGAACTTAAATTTTCAATTACACAAATTACAGACATAGGGAATAGTTAAAAACTTTATCCAACTCAAGATCTTTTATGGGTATTGCTAAAAATTCAGTTGACTTTTATAGGCTTCAATCTTTCTTCCAGCCTCTACTTAATCTCTTATGAAGGTAATGCAAGAAAGAGGTCTAATGACAGTCAAGGGCAGAGAAGAGAAGCAAAAGAGATGAAGAGATGGATAAGTTTAAACTCTAGCAGTCAAGAGTCACCATTAGAGAAAGAAAGAAATACTGTAGATTCCACAGCACTGTTTCCATCAGAAACAATACTGTTCAACCATACCTGACTTCAGGATCTTTTGTCTGCAATACCTATCCTTATGCAATTACATAGGTACTGTTTCATCATCACAGATAGATGTTATACTTATTTTACGCCAAGCCTTCTGTTGTCTCCATGGTGACTAGAACCAACTTAGATGCTTCAGATACTAAACTATTTAGTAGTGGCAATTTGAAACAGAGCCAAATGAATTAGGCAAGTAGTCTAAGACACTAGGCATAGTGTCTACAAAGCAATTCAACAACTGAACCAAGCCAAAACAGAAATTGCCTAATTCTTAGTCCAAAGGTGGCTTGCTGGACCTAGATTCCTAAATGAAAATATGGCTATACAGAAACTCTCCCACCCAGAACTTCTGGGAGGAGAAAAGTGGGGAACAAGCACAAAACATAATAATATGTACTTATTATCTGGATTTATGTCAAAAGGACAATGGAAGTTGGCAACATTTTTGAGTAGGAAAAAAAGACAAAAGAGGTGAATCTGGAGCTCTTGGACCATACCCAGAGACCAAGACCAGTGGCCACACAGGCAACAACAGAATACACAATCAGATCAAATGAAAGTAGAAATGATGAGTGGGTATCAAATCTAACTATGAGCTGTAAGTACTGGCATCTGAGAGAAGTTTTAGCCTCCTGCCAAGTTATATACATCAAAAAGGAAGTTCTGAGAACCAAATGATAGAAGAGCTTTTTTTTTTTTGAGTTGGAGTCTCACTCTGTCGCCCAGACTGGAGTGCAGTGGCTGCTCCTGGCCACTGCAACCTCAACCTGCTGGGCTCCGGCGATCCTCCCACCTCAGCCTTCCAAGTAGCCGGAATTACAGGCTACCACGCCCGGCTGATTTTTTTATTTATTGTAGAGATGAGTTCTTGCTGCCCAGGCGGGTCTCGAACCCGTGGGCTCAGGCAATCCACTCACCTCAGCCTCCCAAAGGCGCGGGATTAAAGGCTGAGCCAACCGAGCCCGGCTGATAGAAGAGCTTTAAAAGAAAAAGAAAGCTCACACTTGATGAAGATACATGCACAATATATGGTATATATAGCTGTTTACACAAACTAATATGTATATATATCGGTTTTTCAAACATATAAATCAATAAGGACAGGTTTAAAAAACACAACAAAAATGAACCTCAAATACTGTATTTTATTTTATTTTACTTGAATGGAGAGTTTGGATAAGCACCTGATAGGTATATTCATTTAGGGAATCCTAGGCTGCTAGGGTTTACCAACAAACACTTAAAAGAGCCCTAAATTCATTGGGAAAAACGATAAAGGGGACTTTGGAATTAATTGATGGTTAGGCCACCAAGACACTCAGATTATGATTTCCAAAAAGGACAGACAAAGGCTGCCTTGACTTGTGGAGAGAAACTAGAGCTCAAGGATGGGGATGCAAGAGTATCAGAGGCACCACCAGGATATGAAACACTGAGGAGTAACATCTGAAGGGCATCTAGCCTTGGAAGACTGGTTTGATTCTGGGAGAAATGCTTTTCCTATGACAGTAGGTTTTCCCACCCAAAGGCCCTCTCAAAGGCCCAGACCAGCTCCTAGGGAACAGTTTTCTAAATTCTTGAAAGGAGAAGGAAGGATCCAGAGCAGCGGAAGGAAGTAGTGCTGGACGTAGCAGCCTGGGGATGAAGAAGAGCTAGAAGAATTCTAATCTCTGGTGGGGAAGTCTCTGCCAAACGCATCATCAGAGCGACAGGGTGGGTGCCAGCAGTGGCAAGAGCTGTGTGACTGGCAGAGTAGAGACACCGGAAAAGAAGGCAACAGCTCATACGGGAGCGACATTGGCTGGTGATACAAGCTGAAATATTCCTGGGATTCTCACCTAAATCCTTATTCCCAAGGCTAGTGTGACCTAGCAAAACAAAGGTAACCACTGTCATCTGTCCTCATCCAAAATCAATGGAAGTGGGAAAACAAGGAGTACCCCAACAGCTGAAGCCGAAGGAGCTCCTTGATAAGGACTTTCTGCAAGTACAGATTAAAAACCCATATTAAGCAAGCCATTCTCGGTGAATAATGGATGATGAAGTCTATGGAGGTCCAAGCATCCAGACCCATTCCTAGTGTGCTGTCCAGGAAGGAGCCAGGGAAGAAGTGTTAGGTGTTACTCCAAGAGCCCAAGATCTGTGCCGGTCAAAAGGCTCCTGACAACTTCATTTCCTCTCCATGCAATAACATAAAAAGGCCTTAAAAATGTCCTTTCCTGCAACTGTGAGCTATTTTAAAAAAAATAAAGTGAAATCCAGTCATTTCTACTTCTATGTGCAACTCTGTGCTTTTAATATTCAAGACTAAGTAAATAGATAGCTGATTTAATACTTTGTCTTACTTGGATCTTGCCAATTCTGAAAGCAAATACTCTTGCAGGCAAATGTTTAACTGACAACTAAACCAAATAAAGCATGGGTGAGAATTTTTAAGTGGTTAATTGAAAAAGACCAAACAAGGCACAGTCTGTACTCATTTTTCAAAGACATAGACAGCTTTAAAATTGAACCTATGTCTAGTTCTGAGAATTAGCAAATCAATTAGGATCTCATCTGATCAGCTTTACGGCCTTTAAGACTCCTAAAATTTCAATAACCAAGTAAAATCAATGATGTAGTCAGACTCACAACTTAAATATTTATTTTCATAAACTCCAGGACATAACGGCTATGACAGCCCCTGTAGAGCTAGAAATACTGTTTTTAGTTGGAAGAAATTTAAAGGAGTGATAGTTCAGTTACTTAGACTTATATAAGAGTTAAAAACGCCGGGTTTACTCTATATCCAACAACATCATACGTCTCAAAATTTTCCTCTTCCTTTTAAATCCGACATGCAATTGCAACATGGATACAAATGCAACTTTAAAAAATTCTGTATAAAGGAGAATAAAACTGCAGAGCTTACAGGAATTTTAACAACATGCTTAAAAAACAGTCACTGAAAGTGGGATTCATAAATACACATTTTCTCATGTAGCTGTTTTTGGGCTCAAGTTTCCGTTTAGGAAAAGTTCACATGAAACATTTTAAGCAGTGCTAAATACTTCCGTCCTGGGCAAAACTGAACTTCACGGCTACCACCTCACCGCTTCGCTGCTGGCCGCGGAAAACCTATTTGGAGGGCAAGGTAACAGGTTTCCTCGGTTCAAGTTCGCCTAAGATACACAACAAAAGTCACCTTGGCAGGAGAACTGGGAGCCCGCCGGGCGGTCCTCATCTTCAGCTCCCTCGGGCGCGGGCGATGCC
>NW_007052644.1:86124-170331 GCF_000164805.1 Carlito syrichta
GCGCTTTCTTGCCTTCGGCGCGCCCGCGAACGCTCGCGGCTGCCTTTCGGGCGCCCTGGCTCGCCTCTTGGCTCGCGCTGGACCTCTCCTTTCCAGCCCGGGCGCGCGACCCTGCCCCCGAGGGTGGTGTCGAGACCACCGCCCCCGGGGGCCTGGGAGCCAAGATGGCCCGAGTTCGGGGAAGGCGCGGCACCCTTGCGTCCCACGTGATTGCTGCGCGCACCGGGACCTCGGTTCCCCGCATGGCAACCTCAGAACTCACCTGTGCCTTTGTACCTGTTTCCTCAGCAGATGCTAAGCTACCTGGAAACTTCCCTAGACCTGAACTTGAGAACCTGCTATGAACGGGCCTGAACAGAGCAAAATCGAGCTCATGTGGATTCATCAGAGAGACCCTAAGGGTTCTCTGGTCATTAACGGGTTACCTGGTTGTAAACTCTGAGCAAGTTTAAAAGCCTGGGCTGCTGCCCTCTGGCAGTCTGGCAGTTGGACAGGAGGCAGGGGTGAGGGACAAGATGGATCTGAAAGGCCCAACAGATGGGAGTGGACCCTCAGCCTCGTGGGAAGGGGGAACCAGTGCGGCCTTCGAACTTCCTTATCCTCCCTGATTAAACGGGACAGCTCACAGGATTACATTTCTAAACTACTCTGTGACCATCCTCCATGAAATTCTCTGGGTTGTAGTAGGTAAAGGCAGCCTTACTGAACCAATCAAAAGCAAATACTCTAGTCAAATCTGAAGAATCATTTTGAGAATCAAGAGGTACAGACAATGTTATGGCCCCTAGTCAAATCTGAAGAATCATTTTGAGAATCAAGAGGTACAGACAATGTTATGGCCCCTAAAGTTCCTTCCAGCTCAAGTTCTATTACCCTCTGACATTTTACAATTTCAAA
Organism: Carlito syrichta; assembly: GCF_000164805.1. Lineage (NCBI taxonomy): Eukaryota > Metazoa > Chordata > Mammalia > Primates > Tarsiidae > Carlito > Carlito syrichta. The sequence continues at coordinate 87,022 of NW_007052644.1, forward strand.
TCATCCCCATTTCATTATGTACTGATTGTCAAGAAGGAAGTAGCCTTTTATTGCTATGTTTATGTCAGTTTCCATTTACAGTCTCACATTTATTGGGTTATTGCCCCTGCCTTTAACTCAACCTGAGCTGAAAGGGAAGAAATCCCAAATTCTATTCTTAAGGCAGCCAGTTGCAGGAAAGGATTTTCCTCATTTTCTTTATTAGGTCTGGAGAAAGACACTGTCCCAAAGGCTCTGCCTATCTTTTTAAGTAGTCAGCAAAGACAGAAAGGGAGCCACCATATCCAGGATAGGTACTGAAGGTGTTATGGCGAGCAAACTGGAACCGTGGGAAAGTTGTGGGACTCATAGCTTCTCTTCAATTGAGTCTTTTCACTAGAGCTGCATTAGTGTATGTGACATGTTGTGAAACTGCAATTTCAGACACCCATATTGAAGTCAAAAGCATTTTTTAAAAAGCATCAATATACATAACTGTTCCAATTAACATTATTCTTCCCTTGTATAGATTTGATAATTAGATGATCAAATAGCTTATATGGAAAGCTGGTTTTTTTGAGTTAATTAAACCTATCCAGGAAAAGGGTATTTTTTAATGTTCTGAAACTTCAAAACATTAAGTTACAAATCATCTTAAGGAAATATTTATATGGCATAGACGAACCAGCAGTTCTCTGAGAAAGATAAATTGCAGTTAAAATATCATGATGCACTTTATGTCAGTTGTAAGAGGAAATATACAGGCTTGGATTTATGGTACTCCCATTAGAAAACAATGAGGATTTAAAACACATATCAGCCGGGCTGGCCTGTAATCCTGCGCCTTTGGGAGGCAGAGGTGAGTGGATTGCCTGAGCCTGCGGGTTCGAGACCCACCTGGGCAGCAAGACCTCATCTCTACAATAAATCAAAAAAAATCAGCTGGGCGTGGTAGCACATGCCTGTAATTCCGGCTACGGAAGGCTGAGGCGGAAGGATCACCGGAGCCCAGCAGGTGGAGGCTGCAGTGGCCGGGAGCGGCCACTGTACTCCAGTCTGGGCGACAGAGTGAGACTCCAACTCAAAAAAAACAAAAACAAAACACATTATCAACCCGAGCCATTCGACAGCCAGCAAATAACATTCTGAGTTAAGTTATAAAATAAATCAAGATTTGGATGACAATGAGCCATAGTAATTCAACTTAAACATTGATTCTATAGACAATAAGATGGCGTGCTCTATCTAGCATGTCATGTACTAACTGCTAGTGAAAGAAAAAGAAAAATACCCCATGGGTGGCATATAATTTCAAAGGAGGAAAATGATAAATGCTAGATGTGAGTTTACACATGAGAAGCTGAAAAGAGTCTTATGGTTGCTATGTACCTATGTGGCTGCTGTATTTTGAAAATTGCAAAGCAAAATACTATTTTTTAAAATTTGGATTATAAGCAACTTTCAAAATAAATTGTGTAACTTCATATTTCATTAATTAAAGATTTAACAATTGTGATTTTGTGACTGAACAAAACATATTAAGTCAATTGCCTATAAACTATGGATTCAAAACTCCAGAAAATTATGTTAATGAAGCCTATAAACTCTTATTGCTTTATGTCCAAAGCAAATCATTATGGTCCACCATTTCATGAAATAGCAAGAGTTTTCAATTAAGTGTTTTTTGTTTTTTTTTTATCAGTTTGTTCATCTGTATTCTGTTCTACTAGGAATAGCCCGGTGTAGTGCAAGGTCTGTTGGGCCTGCGATTATAAGCCATAGGGAAAATATGGTCTCAGCCTTGTATTTAGCTATGTGACCCTGGGGAAACAACCACTTGGGCCTCAGTGTCTTTCTTCTTTCTTTCTTTTCATTTTCCTTCCTTCCTTCCTTTCTCCCTCCCTCCCTTCCTTCCTTCCTAGGATTTATCGAGAGGACAGAAAAGCTTCCACAGTGGGAGGGGACCTGAAGGGGTTGCCCCTTGGTGTCTTTCAATATGTGTTCTATAATGGGAGCTGAAAAGAATAGATTTCTTTTTTTTTTTCCCCTTCTTAGTGGTAACTTCAAATGCTTCCTTTTATTTAAACTATGTAATTTTTACTTTTTAATTAAAAAGTAATTTATTGGCCGGGCTTGGTGGCTCAGCCTGTAATCCCATGCTTTGGGAGGCCGAGGTGAGTGAATTACCTGAGCCCGTGGGTTCGAGATCCGCCTGGGCAACTTGGCGAGACCTCATCTCTACAATAAATCAAAAAAAAATTAGGCAGGCATGGTGGTGCATGCCTGTAGTTCCAGCTACTTGGAAGGCTGAGGCAGAAGGATCACCGGAGCCCAGGTCGAGGCTGCAGTGGCCGGGAGTGTGCCACTGCCCTCCAGCCTGGGTGACAGAGTGAGACTCTAACTCAATTTTTTTTAAAAAAAAGTAATTTATCTCTTGATAGCACTTCTAGTGTATTGCCCCTAAAACATGACAAAATCAGTTTCATATGCTTTTTCTGAGAAATAAAAAGTACTTCGCTAACTTGAAAGAACCTTGAATCATGACAAGTCCTGTTTACTTTCTGATCCACCAACTAAAGCCTTTGACCAAAGTAACACAGGTGACCCCTCTCTGCTTCATTTTTTGGCTTATAGAGTATTGGACTAAATGTCTCTGGTCATGTCTTCTACCTCTTAAATATTGTACTAAAATCCATGCAAAGCCTTCTCTGGACTCTTGGATTGGGCCAAAAGTAGTAGATAGATCTGCACTATCAAGATCTGTAGAGAAGTATGAAATCCTTAGTATCACTTTGTTATTGAGTCTAAAATTTGAATGCAGGGAATTAAAATGCAGCACTTGTATTGATAATACATCAAGGTTGTGTAAGTTTTATGTACCTTCTTGGTGTTCTATGCCTTAGTCCTTCATTCTGTGGCATAAGAAATGATGGGTTTCCACTGACATTCCAGAACTCTAGGGCTGTGGGTCTCACCACAGGCTTCAGGGTTTCTGCACTTGGAACAAGGTTCCCATACTGTGCTCATGTACACCTAAGTCTAAGAACACTGCTCTAAGGTGGCATTAAACAGCACCTGAAGTGATATTTGAGATGATTGTTCAGGAATCATTGTATGGTTAATTTTTGTAGTGTAGACTGAAACACTGACTAGAGTACTGTTTTAAATACATCTGTATTTCTTGGTTGAAAATATTATCTTAGCAGTACATGACTTCTGTTTTCTGAGCCATAAATGCTTTGGTTCTAACTCACAAACTGCAGTTCTGAATTTAATTCATTCACCGTTTGTCTTCAAAGAGAAAAATATGTTTTTAAAAATATCAGCAGCTTTCCAACTGATGTTCTAAAGAAATAAAATATACTGCTGGGCCCAGAGCAAGCCTGTGCACTAAATTTATGTGAGTTTATTGAATCTCTGGGTTTCGGTAATAATATTTTCTATCTTTGGCAATCATTTTTGGACTGATAATCATTATATTTTATCCTCTTTAGGCTTTATTCCATGGATTTGGGACACCAGCTCAGTTTGTTTCTGGAAGATGTAACACAAATTAAATAATGTGCCTTTGAATCTAGCATGTCTGTTACAACCTAACTAAAACAGAGATGATCAAAATCTTATTTTTAGAAGCATTTCTGTGCCATAGAATATATGACTGAAAACACTGTAAATAGGACTTTTTGAAAATTATGCTTTGTTAAAAGGGATGTTTTTAAAAAGATATTCTGTTCCGAAGACCTAAAAGTAGATTCTGTTTATGTAATAAAAATGTTTGAACATATATAAATGTATGCTTTATTGACAAATAGGACTTTTTAGTCATAATCAGATATCAGGTTTATTTACTATAAGATTTTAAATTTCTGGAAAATTTCAAAATACTGATGAAAGAGACCTTGGTAGTGACTCGGCAGGCTTTCTATTTCAGGTTTCACTCTTTGAGGAGAAAGAACATTATTCATTTTTCATTATCACACACACACACACACACACACACACACACACAGATGTCATGTTGAGAACTGTTTTCGTCATTTAGTCGGTTAATTAACAAGAATCTATTTGTAGAATAAACTCAGACTTTCCAGTGTATGTGTTGGGAACTGTCAAAAATCCTTCTTCATGATTCCAGCTAGCAAAGGCTTTAATTTTAAAATTCAGAAGCAGAGGAGATTCTATTTACCACCCAGTTAGTTGTTCCTAGTCCTATGGATTTTGCAAAATGTTTTATTATCCCATTTTTATTATTCCCTGATGGTGAGTTATTTATTGCTTCTTTTGGCCACTCATCACATAGTAGCTGGTAATCGGAAGGTTTTATGTGACATTTCAGATAAATGTTTACTTTTTCTCTGGTGTTTCTAGTTGAACTCTCATGGATTAAAATAACTGAGTGATTGTTCTCTTCGCGCCTGCGCCCTTTAAGTTCTTTCAGGTTGCGTTCCTGATCCTACTTTTGTAATTAGCTCTCGTTCTGCTCATTAATCAGTGTTTTCATTCGAATAGTTTTTGCATATATTTCTCCTGATTTCTAAAGTACTAAAAAGTGAATGCGCTCTCTTACAGAGATCTATTTTATTTATTTATTTTGTGTTGGGGTCTTACTCTGTTGCCCTGGCTGGAATGCAGTGGCACCATCATGGCTAAGCACAGCCTAACCTCCTGGGCTCTGGAGAGCCTTCCATCTCAGCCTTCCAAGTCATTGGGACTACAGGTGCACACCACCATACACAGATAATTTTAAAATTTTTTGTAGAGACAAGGTCTCGCTATGTTACCTAGGCTGATCGGAAACCCTTGGGCTCAAGCAATCCTCCCACCTTGACTCCCAAAGTGCTGGGATTACAGGCATGAGCTACCGTGCTTAGCTACCTTATAAAGAGCGGTTATTTAAGTGTTATGTCTTATGCAAACCCAAGTATCTATTGCTCTCTTTTATCTTGATTACAAAATCTATTGCAGATGCCTAATAACTTTTCAGATTCTCAGAATAATCTCCGGTTTCTGCTTTCCAGATTTCAGAAATTCATGTATCTGATTTCAAGGCCTTAGATTTTCAAATTGCTCTTTATATCTATTATGCTTCCTTTTGCTCCTGTTGCTTCTGACATTTTCCAATTTAGTATGTTTTAAATAATAAACAACTGTTACCAGCTTGTCTTCCATATGGATGCTTAATAAACATTATAACCTAGGTATACAGTTTCATGGAGGAGAACAGTATTATGGTTTAATTTTTTTTGAAACATCAATAGAAAGAAAATGTATTGTGGCTTTAACAAGCATTATTTTCTTGAGACAGTTTTTTCCTCCTAATTATGCTTTGACCGAGCTGATAGTAACATTAACTCATAGTCCCTTAAGTATATGCCCACTGATGACAGATATATGCTGGGGTTAAAATTTTGGTGCATATAAATACACGTAAATATTTGATTGCGAAGCAAACTAAAGCTAAATCAGATTCTGGTCATTATTTATCATTTCTTGCACTCTGACCTTCCATCCATATACTTAGTGTGTGATAACTTCATTGTATAAATAAAAATTCACTTCTAGTGCTACAAACCATTTAAAAATATTCAGTTTTAATATTTATTTTAGTGCTGTATTTATGATTTGACATGGTTGACTAAATATCCTTTTTCTGAACAATACTAAGTTTCATACAGTTTGATTGTATTTGTACAAGCTTAATGAATCCTTACATAGTCTCTACCTTAAGGTAACTAACAAAATCAGTCACCTATTAAATAATTAAAGATATAACAAAAAGTTGATTCCACCGACTTTGGACAGCTTAATGCCCACTCCAAATCTACCATTTGTTTGCCTCTAACATTTTAATCGTGCTCCATGGAGAATGCCTAATTGATATGATTAGGCATCTTCACTGGGTTTTTATGGGCAGTGTAACTGGCCTCTCCCTTAAAAGCAAGTAATTTTTTTTATTAGGAGTATTTTTTATTATTTTATTTTTTGTAGAGACAAGATCTCACTATGCAGCCCAAGATGGTCTTGAACTCCTGGGCTCAAGACATCCTCCCCCCTCAGCCTCCCAGCTGGGATTTCAGGCGGTTGCCGCTGCACCTGCACAGGAGTATTTTTTAAAAATAACTTATCAGCAAGGGTTTTTCTTCTGTGTATGTATTTTTAAAACTAATTTTTTTAGATAGGCAATAAGTATCCATTAATCCTTTGGGGAACATATGTAAACACTCAGGTGGGTTCACCCATGCAAGCATTTGTTTTTAGCTAATGGATAGTTTTCTCAAAACAATCTGTTCTTTTGCTTCTGTGTCAAAGTGGGTAAAATATTTGTTTGGGACTAGACCATAAAATGTAATCTCTGAATGAAGGCAGTAGACTAGAAAAGGTTATCAGAGAGTAGCAGAGTATAACGGAGAAAGCTATGAACTTGGAATCAGGAGACAGACTTGCCACTTACTAGTCACGAAACCTGCATGTGCACTGGGACATAATTTTCTGATTCGTATAGCAGAGGGTAGGCTGGATTGTCTCAAATTTTCCCTTCAGCTCTAGAATTATGTGATTTTTAGATACCTCTTGGGTTATCTTAAGCTGGTAGTAAATGTTGACTTGGCATTCACTTGTAATATTTTTCTTCTGACACCTCAAGCACTCAATTCTAAATTCTAACGTTTCTCTTAAATTATTTACCTTCAATTAAGAGACTTTATTGATTCTTATTCAGAAAACACTTGTTGACTGACTTTTATATGCCAGATACAAAGCCCTTATTTAATAAAGGTAAATAAGATGTGTCTCCTGTCCACAAGTAATTACCTTGCAATGTGCTAAGTACCATAATGGAGGAGTGAATGTAGTGCCATAGGTAGCTCAAAGGAGAAGTTGATTAATTCTGCTTTGGGAAAACCAGGATGACTTAGAAGGAAGTGGCATTTGAATGGGTCTCGAAAGATATGTTTGCCAGGTGGAAAATGGGACTGAGGAAGGTGACTGAAGGACTTTACAGATAGACATTGGAGCCCACATGGAGAGAGGCAGGAAGATACAATGTATCTGAGTAGAAGAACTTCAAGATTGAGTTTCACTTTCCTGGGCTAAACATAGGAAATAAAGGAGGGGGAGCAGAGCTTTTAGATAGAAGAATGGGCAAGAATGGTCTGGAAATAAATCAAGAATTAAGGGATTAATAGGTTGCTAACACTACCTCTGGGCTGTCTAATCCTGACCCTAACCCTTACCCTAAATCTAACCCTAACCCTAACTACTTCTGCTCAAAATTTTTGCATAGAACAATTAGAACATTAGTCTGATAATTGAACGTTTACTATGTAATGTCTTAATCTCAAAGTCCAAGTCCAAGATCTATATCTAGCTAAAAAATTTTACTATCCTTTTTTGTCTGAAAGGTTATCTCAACATTTATAGGACATTTTTTTCTTCATTTGTTTTGTTTGGCTATAAGACAATTAAATTTTTTTGACAGGGACTCACAGATACATTTTAATCATAGGCAATATATCCTTCACATGTAGAATATCACATTCAACCTCAAACCATTCCAGTCTATTGACAGGATAAAAAAGGATGAGGATGGTTTGGAGGCTACCCTCTGTAAACTTTAAAGTTCTAGATTATTGTCAATAATTATAAATATAAGAAATAATGCACTATTTGTTAAATTTTATGTATACATTTCAGCCCCCCCCCCACAACAGTTATGGAGTAGGGTAAGAACTGTGTGTCAACTTGGAATCAGACTCTCTGTTTCGAGCCATTTAATTTAGACACATTATTTTAATGTAAGTGCTTTTGCTTTTACTTTGGCAGTCAGCATGCAATTTTAATTAGCACTTGGAAAACAGCAGAATACGTTGATGAAGCATAAGGCATGAAGAAATACGTTCATAATGGCCTGCCCGAGGACTCTGGCAGCGTCCAAGAAAGGCGCTTTTGGTATAATGCTTGATGCTTCTGAGAAATCATCCTTGCTAGCGTTTCTTCTCTTGAACATTTAATCATCTTAGAGTTTCACAATGTCCAGATATTGGCATTAGCAGCTTTGTCATCTATACTACACTCAGAATATTAATTTAAGCTTATTCTGATGCAGCAAGTGGCATGTAAGAAAATGAAACTTATTTTCTACGTCTGCCCAGGATTCTCTTCCCAACTTTGCCATTCAGACTCTTCCTCATCTTTTAAATCCTAGCTCTTTTTATTTTTATTTTTGTTGTAAATGTTGGTAGCTTTAGGGAGCACAAATAGCTTTTGATTGCAGGGATGCATGGTATAGCGGTGAAAAGTCTGGGATTTGCGTGTACCCACCACCCTCACCTGTGCACATTGTACCTGAGAGGTGATTTTTCATCCATCCCAACTTCCCACCCTCCCCTTTTCTGAGTCTCCAGTGTCCATTGTCCATTCTATAGGCCTTTGCAGACCCTTAGTTTAGCTCCCATTTATAAGTCAGAACACTTGTTATTTGGTTTTCTGTTTCTGCATTAGCTCACTTAAGATGATGTTCTCCAATTCCACCCAAGTTGCTACAAAAGACAGTATTTCACTCTTTTTTATTGCTGAATAGTATTCCATTGTATATGAGGGAGGCTCCACAAAACCCGGAACTTATTTATAAAAAAGTGTGCATTTATTCTTACGTGTTTAAACTTCATTCGCCTCCAAAGTACTCTCCATTTGATACAATAGACCCATTGAGATGCTTTTTCCACTGCTCAAAACAGTTTTTGAACTCAATTTTTGATGCCTTTTAGTGCTGCTGCCACTTTTTGTTTCACCTCTTCCACACTGGCAAAACGTTTCCCTTTGAAGACTTTTTCATCCAGGGAAACAAAAAGTAAAAAATTCACTCAGGGTGAGGTAGGGTGAACAGGGAGGGTGGGACACAGGGGTCATGCCATTTGGGGTCAAGAATTGCTGAACACTCAGAACAGTGTGGGCAGGTGTGTTGAAAGAATCTTCAAAAAAATCACTTCAGCCTGACAACGTCTCTCACAACAACATTAGCTGGTACACTGATGCTGGTAAACACTTAGCAGGGGACACCTGTACTGCAAAGGGTCCACCCTCCAAAAAAAAAAATCAATTTTTTTTGGGGGGGTCTCCCATTGTGTGTGTGTGTGTGTGTGTGTGTGTGTGTTGCATGTTCATTATCTGCTGATCGTTTGATGGGAATTTAGGTTGATTCCACATCGTTGCAATTATGAATTGTGCTGTGATAACCACCTGAGTGCATGTGTCTTTTTTGTATAATGACCTCTGATAACCAGTAGTGGGATTGGTGGATTGAATGGTAGATCTACTTTTGAGAAATCTCCATACTGATTTCCACAGAGGTTGTACTAATTTACATTCCAACAGTGTATAAGTGTTCCCTTTTCACTGGACCCACACCAGCATCTATTGTTTTTTGATTTTTTAAGAATGGCCATTCTGACTGGTATAAGATGGTATCTCACTGTGGTTTTAATTTACGTTTTCCTGATGATTACTTATATCAAGCATTTTTTCATATGTTTGCAGTCATTTATATTTTCTTTTGAGAGATATCTGTTCATGTCATTTGCTCACTTTTTAATGGGGTCATTTGTTTTTTTCTTGCTGATTCCTTTAAGTTGTTTGTAGATTCTGAATATTAGTCCTTTGTCAGTTGTGCAGTATACAAATATCTTCTCCTATTTTGTAGGTTGCCTATTTACTCTGTTGACTATTTCTTTTGCTGTGCAGAAACTTTTTAGCTTAGTTCCACTTATTTATTTTTGTTTTTTATTGTCTTTGATTTTAAGGTTTTAGCCATAAATTATTTGCCTAGGCCAAAGTCTAGAAGAGTTTTTTGTACATTTTCTGCTAGGATTTTTATGGTTTCAGGTCTGATATTTAAATATTTAATCTATCTTGATTTAATATTTGTACATAAGGAGAGATGGAATCAAGTTTCATTTTTCTGCATGTAGCTATCCAATTTTCCCAGGACCATTTGTTGAACAGGGTGTCCTTTCTCCAGTGTATATTTTTGTCTACTTTGTTTAAGATCAATTGGTTATCAGTATCTGTGTTTATTTCTGGATTCTCTATTTTGTTCCATTAGTCCATATGTTTACTCTTGTACCAGTACCATGCTGTTTTGGTTATTATAGCATTATAGTATAATTTAAAGTCAGATAATGTGATGCCTCCCACTTTGTTCTTTTTTCTTGGGATTGCTTTGGCTATTCTGGCTGTCTTTTGGTTCTATATGAATTTTAAGATTGTTTTGTCTAATTCTGTCAAAATGATGTTGGTAGTTTGATAGGGATTGTGTTGAATCTGTAGATTACTTTGGGTAATATGGTCATTTTAACAATGTTGATTCATCCAGTTCATAAGCATGAAATTGAACTCTATGTCTCATGGAGATAGAGCTTAGAAACTGTATTTCTTAATGTCCCATTTCCCCGTGGCCATTTTTTTTCTATATATACCCATGGTCCATGTATCTACAACTGCAGACTACATTGTGTTTTAATTATTTTTTGATGTATTACTCTCCCCATCAACTCTCAGTGTCATATCTGTCCTCATATCTGTATTTTGGTTGTAACCAGTTGAAAGGCACAGGGTGGTAAAATAGAAATAACATGGACTTTATGATATAGGTTAAGTCCAAACTGCTACTTACTTGCTTTAGAGTCTGGGGCAAGTTATTTGACTTTCTCTGTGTTTTTTAAAACAAGGACAGTAATATCTGCTAGCCATGATTGTGCGATGATTAAATAAGGTCCATTCATTCATTCAATAAATATAAAAAAAGATCCTATTACATGTCAGTAATTATGAGTATTACTGTACTTGGTAAGAATAATATAAAGGCAAATAAGGCATGGCCTGGTCCTAAGAACTTTATAATTTAGTAGCAGTGACAGCCCAGAAAATAGACAATCGCAACATAATTCTTAAAGAATGAGTAGGCGTTCACTATCATAGTGGTTACAGGTGAAAGTGGTAGAATTTGAGGTAGAAAGAGAATTGTGTGCAATACCTTCAAGCCAGAGAGAAAATGACAATTCCAAGACACAAAGAGGAATGCAATATAGCCGTGATAGTAGAGTTAGGCTGGAGATATCGCAAGAAGCCTTGCCAGCCAGGCACAGGGCAGAGGGAACTGGTGAAGAGTAGGCAATCAGATTTGCATTTTAGGAAGATCTCTTTCTTTACCAGTGTGTAGAGTGATTTGAGAAAGTCAAAGAAATCAGTACGACTAGTAAAGAGGCTGTACCCCAGAAGTGTCAGTGACCTCAGCCACAGAAGTTACAGTAGGAATGGGGTGGAGAGACATTTAGGACCCAGAAGGGGCATGTGTGACCCAATGTGGAGGCAGAGAAAAGGCCAGTAAGGGAGGCAGGGAACATGTCAGGGGAAAAGTACAGAATTTAGACTTGGGATTGATGGAGCCAGTATCTGAGACAGGAAATGGAGAAGTGGTTTAGGGTATAGGTGGGGAATAGAGAGTGAATTCAGTGTGGAAACTGTGGGGTTTGAGGGACCCACAGGGAGTGATATTTTGACTTCATCCTTTGGAGCACTCGTATGTTTTGACCTCATTTTTTTGTTGTCGTTCTTGAATGTAAACATTCCTATCAGGATGATATCAACACTGACGAATTTTGTGGCAAAGATTTACTCCAGGGTGAACTCCATTAAGCCAATTTAATTCCTTGACCCATTTTTTTTTAATGTGGCATATTTAAACTTTTTTCCAATTGCTTCCACTTGCATTTTTATTTTACTAGCATTTTTAACAGGATAAAATCTTTCTCATGTACTTTTCACAATGAAGACTTGATTTATCAATTTTTATTTTTATCTTTGACAAATATTTATATTTGCAGCTTTTTACGGTAAATTTTCTTCACTATTTTTAGCATGTCAAATTTTGTATATCTAAACTTTTATCAACTCTTTTATTTTTCATTAATTTGTGAGCATTAATAATTTTTTGCATTTTCTGGTTTTACTCTTCTTTTTTTTTTTGAGTTGGAGTCTCACTCTGTCGCCCAGATGGGACAGGCCACTGCAGCCTCAACCTGCTGGGCTCCGGCGATCCTTCCGCCTCAGCCTTCCGAGTAGCTGGAACTACAGGCATACACTACCACACCCAGCTAATTTTTTGATTTATTGTAGAAATGAGGTCTCACCAAGTTGCCCAGGTGGGTCTCGAACCCGCGGGCTCAGGCAATCCACTCACCTCGGCCTCCCAAAGCACGGGATTACAGGCTGAGCCACCGAGCCCGGCCTGTTTTGCTCTTTTCAGTTGTATTTTATATTTTCTCCAAGCTGAATATTTTTGTGAGACAATTTTTGCAATTTTAAAATTTACTGATATCTGAAATTCTTAAGCCAGCCTTTCATTTATTGCACATTTTGCTATGTATCAGTTTGGCCCTTGTCAATTTCATCTTTGTCCTTAAGATCAAAACTGCCTCACAATCAAAATGGCATTCCTTCAGCCTATGGGAGAGCCAAAGGGAGAAGTCCAGGACATCTATGCCTGTATATAGATATGGTGATTTGGAGAGAAATCTGGAGTGAAACATAGATTTGGGAGTCTTTTACATCTGGGTGGGGGCAAGGGAGTGGATGATGTCTCACAAGAGGATGTACAGCATAAGAGAACACCTGGAAAGCCAAAGTGGGTACCAACATTCTGAGAAGAAAGGGTTAGAGAAAGACAAGCCCACAAAGGAGAGGTAGAAGGTAGGAAGAAACCTGCAAGAGGGTGTTGTCATGGAAGTCAAAAAAGAAGAGGTGGCCAACAATAGTGGATGCTGCAAAGAGCAGGCACCCTAAAGTATGTCCTTTGTATTCAGCAGTAATGATGGCATCACCTAAGGGCAACCTTATGAGTGGAGAAAGACTGAGTGTACACAAGAGGAGTGAGAAGGAAACAAAGAAGTGGAGACAATACTGGGTGGTAAGAAGGGAAGTTTGCTTTTATTGACAGGTTTGTTTCCCTCTAATGTGGGAGAGACTTGAGTGTGGTTGGGTACTGATGGGTTGGATGGGGAAGGGATGAATAGGCATGAGAGTTGAAATGGTATCTCCGAGGAGAACATTAAGACCCCAGTCCCTTCCAGAGCATTAGTCTTGTTGCCCAAATCTCCATAGCCAGTGATTTCTCAGCAGTATGTTCCCAACATGATGGAACCATCCTCAACCTGACCCATCTAATTGGCTTCTACTTTGAGTTCTGACTTGCTGGGCCCAGAGCTTTCTCCTGAACTGTTGTTATTTGCTTATCACTTAACAAAATCTTCAGTCAAGCAGATCTTACCTATTGTCCCAAACCCCACAATACTGTCACCTGACATGACCCTTGAACGTTACTGCTTTTGAGAAAGTCCCACTGTCATATGTTGGCCACGACATCAGATATGCTTTGTTACCCTTGCTCTCCTGTTGTGAGCTCAGGGCTTTTCACATCGACTGAGATCCACCACTCCACAGGTCAGATAAAATAAAACAAGACACTGCTCTGGGTCTGCTCATTCTCAGATATTCCTATTTGTACCGAGAGTGTACAAGTTACAAACTTGGGTTACTTCATGAATAGTGGGACAGTAGCTAATGCACACATCTTTCATCTCTTCATCCACTGAGTACTCATCCAACCACCCACCATGTCTTCACTGCATATCTATTGGACACTTTCTAGCACCTGGCACTGTGATAAGCAATGAGGTTAAAATATGAAGAGATGTGGTCCCAGCCTTCAGGGAGATTCTGGTCCAGCAGGTGAGTTAATCCTTAAGAACCAGTTAGTCTAGGTAAGCCAAAACTTGGTAGACTGCCCTATTTTTTTTTTTTGATAGTTCTATAACAATCTTGTGAGTCAATTGAACATATGGAATATGCTCTTCTTATTTTAATGTAATTGGTTCACCTGCCAGTTCACACAGCTCCAAAGATTCAGTCTGTTTCATGAAGCTGGATAGGTTCCAAGACTGTGATTTACCTGGAAGAACACTCACCTGCTTATGTAGCAGCCAAGATCAGCTACTAAATCTCCAGGACATTGAGAAAAAGACATTATCTTTGAATCCCTTTACATTTTTAGTTAGGCTACCCTTCCACTCTGACCCTGTTCTGACTTTGTTGCTTCAAGACAAAGTACAGGACAAATTTGGTGTCTATTCTTGAATCAAGTGTATATCTTTGACCTCTATGAAATCTAGTTCTGGGCACATGAATGAAATGAAGGTGAGCCGAGAGGTCATAATCTGCATCTTTCTTTGACAAGTTATCTAAGCCTCTGCCTTTGCTTGCTTTGTTGTTTCTTGATTTCTATGATGTGCTGCTGTCTCTGGGTTCTGGCGCTGGCACTCTATGTAGATGAGACATTGTAGGGACACCTTTCCCAAGAGCCTCAGGAGAGCCAGAGATGCCTTGTTTCTGTTTTCCTGCATCAAGCTTTTATTCCCCTTAACAGCAAAGGGTGTCTAATTAGGTTGAGAAAGAATCCGAAATCTTGGACATAAATGTTATCCCCAAAATTAAATTGGGCCATAAACTTTACATCGAAACTAATTGTGAATGGCTTTGATATTAACTCTGAACTTCACAGTATGGTAGGCTATTGGAAAAGAAAAGAATAGAAATTCTCACATCTTCCCAACACTCTCTCTCTCTTACATTGTGTCTGACAGTTCCTGGATCTTGTCCTTTGCCAAAGCATAGGTGAGGCACATTGAGTCTTTGTTCATGGTTCCTGCAGGTCCATCTGCCATAGCCCCTTCAAACCCAGTGGACCTCTCTTTGTTTGCCTCCTCCTCTCCTTGCTTGAAGCACAGACCTGTCAGGGGCTGGCTATGGTGTTTTCTGCCTAGAGGATGGCTACCACTTGACCATTCCCAGCACCAATCTTCTCCTTTTTTGCAGGAACAGTATCTGGATCCTCTATCTTCAGGACCCCAAGTGATGTTTTCTCCCTCTTCCTCCTCCTTCCTTGAGGGGGAGATGGGAGGAGCAGTGGATGTTAAACAGACAGGCTATTGTTTTCTGCCATCCACATCCACTCCCCAAGTCAGTGAACACGAGGTGTCTGCGTGCTCAGATGGGGAAAGTGGAGTGGGAGTGAAAGGAGGTACAGGCGTGAAGAAAAAAAATGGCACAGTTTAGTATCTTAAAATAGTATCCTGGTCACACAAGCAGAAGTGCTAATAGAGAAGAGAGGTTCCCCTAAATAACTAGGACTGTTAGGAAAAAAATATCTTTAACTTATTAAAAAGCCAAGCTTAGCTAGTGACAAAGCTTTCTGGCTAGATGGAGGAAGAAGGTTTTTCAGACCGGTAGAGGCTGTGGTTTGGGGAAGTGGTATCTTATCTGTGCTGCTTTTCACTTCCTGTTCTCTTGTCATTCCTCTTGGCCACACATTATTGGCATTGTCTCCCCTTCTCTATCCATTCCATCTTTTCCCTGCTACTGTCCTTCGCTCTCATTTCATACTTGTCCTTGGAATGTCTCCAGAGACGGTGGAGCAGGCACTAGTAGGCTACCCTCCTTGGGGAGTTTATTTAGAGTTTATTCAGCAGTCCATACACCATGGTCATGCCGTGGTTTGACTTCTCTCTGTGGATTTGCTTTTGTAAAACATCTTTTTTTAATGTCTGCAGAGATGTTTTCACTCTTTTTAAAATGTTCATTTTAATTTTGAAAATGTGTAACATATATATAGTTCCAAAGTCAAAATTATAGTCCGGGCATGGTGGCTCACACCTGTAATCCCAGTACTTTGGGAGGGTGAGGCAGGCAGATTGCTTGAACCCAGGATTTGGAGACCAGCCTGAGCAGCACAGCGAAACTTCATTTCTTGCAAAAAAAATTAGCTGTAGTCCCAGCTACTTGACAGGTTGAGGTGGAAGGATTTTCTGGGCACAGGAGTTTGAGGCTGCCATGAGCCATGATCATCGTGATCACACCACTGCATTCCAGCCTGGGTGACAAAGTGAGATCCCTCCTCAAAAAAAAAAATTATACAATTACACCCAGGATACACTTATTTCTAGTCTTGTGCCTTGCACTCTATTTGCTTCAGCTGCCTACAGACAACTAATTTCGTTTCTAGTCTATTCTTCCAGTATTTCTTTTTGTGAATATAACCATATACATGTATGCAAATATGTACACATATATATGAAAGGGGACCCACCCCCCCAAAAAATGGAATTATTTTTTAGAGGGCAGGCCCCTTGTAGTAAAGACTTCTCCTGCTAGGCAAATATCCTAGAAACCCATTGGCACCAGTGTACCAGCTAGCATTGTTGTGAGAGACTGCATTCGGCTTCAGTGAATTTTTTTGGTGACTCATTCAACTTGTTTGGCCATTTCATGATGGGTGACTTACAGCTGTACCTGCCCACACCCATGCTGAATGTTCAGCAGTTTTTGACCAAAAACAGCATGACCTCCATGCCCCACCCTCCTTATTCACCAGATCTCACCTGAATGACTTTTTTTGTTTTGCTTTTCTGGATGAAAAAAGTTCTTCAAAGAAAATGTTTTGCCAATGTGGAAGAGGTGAAAAAAATAATGACAGAAGCACTGAATCATCAAAATTGAAGCGTTCAAAAACTGTTTTGAATAGTGGAAAAAGCATCTCAATAGGCATATTGCATCAAATGCAGAGTACTTTGAAAGTGACTGAAATTTAAACATCTAAAAATAAATACACATTTTAAAATAAATAACAAATAGATTCTGTTTTGGGGGGGTTCCTTCCTAATATACATATGTGGCATACTACTTACCTTGGTTTGCACCTAACAATTTATCTTGAAGATAACTCCATATCAGTACACAGGGATATTTTTCATTTTCTTCTTTAATGCTGGCTGAGTATACATCTTTGTAGGGACATATCATAGTTCATAAATCCCCTGTCTATAGACATTTGAATTATTTTAAATCTTCCACTCATAAATATGGTACATTGAATAATTTTTTACATTTGTCAAAGATGGGAGATCATTGTCATCATGATTAAGACTTTTTTAATTATTAAAAGCTTCACTAACATTGGTTGCAAATACCCCTTAATAGATATTATACAGAAAATAGCATTTATAGTGAAGCAGTCAGAATGCTGCATTCTTGTCCATGTACTAGATGAAGATATCGTTGTATCCAGTCAATAAGATAGTGTGGTACCAACCTACTGGAATGTGGACATAGCAGAAGCTTAGTTAGCAAGTCCCTGCCAGCTATATTCTCCATCCATTCTCAAATGAAAGAAAACTTTCCTTTCTGTATTTTTAGTACTCAGACTTGTTCCTCTCTGGAATTTATTACCTGTCAATTATGTGTTGAAACTGGATTGGATTTACCCAATGTAATCACACAAAATCCTCCTTTGCCTATGCCCATCCAAATAGATTTTCCTGAACTAGCTGTTTCCCGCTGCTATATCCTACAGAAGACTTTTATGTTTATCTAAATTCAATAATTGAGAGCCTGCTTACTTCCTAGTTTTTAGGGAACTGAGGGTAGTAGAACCAAGAGCCTCAAAGTTTAACTTTACTTTTGCAAGGAATAGGACTTCATTTCTGATGCAACACAACCTTTTATAAGAATTGCCCTCAAATTGGAATTATCATTCTGGATTAAAGTGGCCCTTAATGTTCAAAGACAAAGAAGCTTTCTGCAATGAATTTACTAACTTGGGGGGGTTCATAAAGCAACTCTTCCCAAGAGAAATCCACGCAGCACTAACACTCTTACTTACATGCAATGCTGAGTTTCACTCATTTTTCAGAACATCGATTTCTTCCTGTAGTGCTTCTTGATTAGAAAAGTCTGTCATAAAAATCCCCAAGACTACTGGATTAAAAAAATGTGGTACATATACACGATGGAATACTACGCAGCCATAAAAAGGAACAAAATCATGAATTTCGCTGCAATCTGGATGGAACTAGAGTCTATAATACTGAGTGACCTCTCACAAAAACAAAAATCCGAATATCACATGTTCTCACTCATATAATGGACCTTGAACATCCAATGCAATACTATGAGAAAATGACGGATGGTACTGGGAAACTATGGGGGGAAGAGGATGGGATTAACAGTAGCAAATATCTGTCGGGGGATGGGAAAACACTTCTTATCTACAGGGTGCCTGAATGAAACGTCATTGTACACCTAACCCTTAACTGTACCCCACAAAACCATAATAAAAAATACTGATTAATGAAAAAAAAAAAAATCCCCAAGACTTTAGAACAAATATTTAATGACACTGTCACTTCTCTCTAAGCTTTGTAAACTGATATCTCTAGCCTAGCTTCAGTAGTTTTGCAAAACAGATGAGTTCTATACACCTTAACCACTCAACAGGATGTTCCATGTACTATTAGTGGTGGAAAATGTAGCTTCCATGTTCACTAATCAGGAATTGTTGCTCCAAATTCAAAAGATCTTAAATAACAGATACAAGTTTTTCTTCAAATAAGTGAAGCTACTTCCATTGGTTTGTTTAGTTGGCTACTCCTTGACTCCTTGGAACCCCTGCTCAGGAAAATTTTTCAGTCCATGGCTATTATTCTCTTAATGGTTATTGTATTTACCTCCCTAGTGCATAGTATCCTCTCAAGGGTCTTGAATGCTTTTCTGCAGACATATCAAATGATTGCCATCAGGATCAAATACCTTGAGGAACTCAACCACCTGGTCAGTGATGGCTATAGTGTGATAACAGTGATAACACAACCCCTTTTCCCAGTGCTACTATTGATGATGATAATGTCTACACAACTGTATGATAGTGACTATGTCAACTCTTTCAATGGTGGTAACTGAGAGGAATGTGATACTGTTCGGTCACCCTCTCATCTTGCTGAGATGGTGAGAAGATGGGAGAGGATATCTTACCACTGAGTGAGGAAAGAAGACAAACATTTTCATTTGACCAGAGTGTCTCCCAATCTCTGCAAACGTTGCATGCCTCAAATCTTGGTATTCTTTTCACTCCTGAAGCTGCCTCCTATTAATTTTAACCCCCCTTTCCTGGTTCAATGAAATTGGAAACCTCAGTTATTTCTACTTATCTCTTTGCCTCATCCACATTTACTCTGAAAATATCATTTGTTTTATCCTCTGTTTTCTATTCTGGTTATTACTGCCCTAGGATAGTCTCTCCACATTTTTCCTGGATGATTTCAGAATAGAGGCAGAAAAACCCGCAGACTTGGGAGCCAGGTCCCCTGGGTTTAATTCATTACTCTGTACTTACTAGCTTTGACTTTCTGGGTCACTTATTTAAGCCTCGGTTTCCTCTTGTCATTTGAGATGCATAGGAGTATTTATCACAAGCAGCAAGAGGAGGATCAAATGAAATAAAATGTATGAAGTGTTCGTAACAGTGCTTGGCATGTAATAAGTACACAGTGAATACTAGGTCTCATTTCAAAAGCCTCCTAACTGGCTTCACTGCCTTCACATTTTTCTAGTCTATTCCCTACATGGTGGGCAGATTGGTCTTTTTAATACACGTGAACAAAGCACATCCTGCTAGAACAGTCTCCATTATCCTGTGGACCTTCTCAGCTGGTTCCACATTATCTTCCCAGTTTTATCTACTACCATATCCCAGCAGTAACCTATGCTTACCTGGTCCCAGCACTGCCAGCTGCATCCACATGTCTGAGTCGTGAGGGCTCTCTGGCTGGACCTTCCTCTTATTTTTCTCCTTGGTAATTCATTTCTAATCCTCTCAGGCACAGATCAGATGTCCCACGCTCAGTGAAAACTTTGCTGCCCTTCCCCTGCTTGTTTTCTTTTTTCTAGTTCTATGGTAACTTGTATGTTCCTCAAACTTAGTCCACTCCCTGAATGGAACATGTAGCAGCCTGAATGGGCACGGACTCCATGGCACCAGCGCCCCCCAGTTGGGGAAGCCATGCCATTCCTGCAGATCTAAGTTCCCATGGGACTTCCTTGTGATCATGTTGCCATATACGCACCCTCTGGGTATCACATTACCCTCCTGGTATCTCTTATCACAATCTCTAAAGTAATTGAGGGGAAGTTCTTTGGGTTGTAAAATGAGAGGATTGAGTTTGGAGAAGAACAGATCTGTAAGTGTTGAATTATCTGGTCTCTATGCTCTGGGTCTCTTTCTAAAGCAAACATAAAGAAAACAGCCAGGCTTGGTGGCTCAGCCTGTAATCCCGCGCTTTGGGAGGCTGAGGTGAGTAGATTGCCTGAACCCACGGGTTCGAGACCTGCCTGGGCAACTTGGCGAGACCTCATCTCTACAATAAATCAAAAAATGAGCCGGGCGTGGTAGTACCCTACTCGGAAGACTGAGGCGGAAGGATCGCCGGAACCCAGCAGGTCGAGGCTGTGGTGGCTGGGAGCGGCCACTACACTCCAGTCTGGGGGACAGAGTGAGACTCCAACTCAAAAAAAAAAAAAAGAAAAAGAAAAAGAAAACTTACTTTGGGCCATTATTTATAAATGTGTATATTAGGGAAAAACAAAATAAAGCTCAATTGATCAGAAATACCCAACTAGTTATATAATTAGGGACTTTCCAGTGAGATAGATCAGATAAGGGAATTTTTTTTTTAGAAAGTAGGATTGATTGAGAAGACAGAAAAGCTCCCACAGTGGGAGGGGACCCAAGGAAGTTGACCAGGGAACTTTTAAATACATGTGTCAAGCTCTAGACAACCCCTATTCCAAGGGTTTTCTTTCCTCTTCTGTTTTGTGCTCACTTCCACCCCTGGCAGACAGTCAAGGCAGAATAAAAGCTTCTTCTACATAAAACTAGATATGATGCTTTCCTCTTGTGTTACAACCTCTATATAGAGAAGAAGACTGTATATAATGAAGCTGTTCACTCTGATGCCCTTTCGTTTAGCAATGTAGCATTGATACTCAAATCTAAATTGATGTTATTTTATGTTGAGTTGTTATTTCCCTTCAGAAAAAGTCTACTAAATCCAACTGCATTAGGAAGGGTTCTCAAGAAGCAGAGCCTCAGGCAGGGATTGTTGTAAATGTGATTTACTGAGGGGCTTGGCACAATGGCTTACTTTGTACTTTGGAAGTAATTTGGAAGGCGGAGGTGAGAGCATTTCCTGAGCCCAGCAGTTTGAGACCAGTCTGGGCAACTTTTAAAAAATTAGCCAGGCGTGGTGGTGTGCCTATAGTTCCAGCTACTTAGAAGACTGAGGTGGAAGGATTGCCTGAACCCAGTGAGTCAAGGCTGCTGTAGCCACGAGCGTGCCACTGCACTCCAGTCTGGGTGACAGAGTGAGACTCCAACTCAAAAACAAAGGGTTGGGGGGCAATTTATAGAGGAAGTGCTCTCAAGAGCAGGAGAGTGGGAGAAGAATAAGGTAGGGAAAGAAATAAGCATGAATGTAGTTTTGACTTGAAACTAACTTGAACCAGATCCCATAGAATGCTCTCAGTAGCATGAATTTCACACAGAGTTGGTCTCCTCAAGGTAGGAAGTATGGTTTTTGAAACCTTGTCTCCATCAGTCATTGGCTCCTTTCTTCTCTGAAGGGGTTAAGGTGAAGGAATAATATGGTTCAGATAGCTCCCTTTGGGTTGAGGTAATCCTCTGGTAAAGAGAGCAACCAACAGAATCTGCTACACCAACAATGTTGGTGCAAAGGAGTGGGGAGAGAGAAAAACTCAGAGGTTGAGCTGATTACTCAAAAGACAACCTCACTGGGATACCTTGGAGATAGTGACATGGGGGCGGGACAAATGGGTGCATGCTATGTCTATATGTGTGAGTCTAAGTTGGGAGGTGGTCATAGAGTTTCCCAAGGTGTATGGTATGGAGCCCAGACAATCTTAGAATATTTAAGGAATGGTACCTTGAAAGAAGACGTGAAAACTTGACTTGGCTTTTGATCGCCTGGAATCTACTTAATTGGCCATAGCCATACTCTGTTTATGTCTTGGTCTAGCAGCAATTGACTGTAGTGATATTATACTTTCTACTTACTATATTTATTTGAAATGTATACCCTAGTTTTATAAAGTTTAACCCATGTAAACAAGGTGATTCTAATAGGGAAGTGGATGCACCAAGCCAGTTTGTTGAGAAATACTGCAACAGGAAGCTCTGAATCAAGCTCTGGGTTCCCTGGGAGCTAAAGCAAAAAAGCCTAAGTGCTGGGTTATAGCACTTATTATTATTTAGCCAGGCATGGTGGTGTGCCTATAGTTCCAGCTACTTGGAAGACTGGAATAATAACCATATTATTCCTTCACCTTAACCCCTTCAGAGAAGAAAGGAGCCAATGACTGATGGAGACAAGGTTTCAAAAACCATACTTCCTACCTTGAGGAGACCAACTCTGTGTGAAATTCGTGCTACTGAGAGCATTCTATGGGATCTGGTTCAAGTTAGTTTCAAGTCAAAACTATTCTTATTATTTGAATAAAAAGAATCTCTAATGTGAAGAAGGATCTAGAACTTTCTTAATCTTTCTCAATAATCTGGAAGCAACTGGGTGGCACTTCTCATGTAACTTGGTTTTCATTGTGCTTCACTAGATTAGGTTCTAGAGATAGATGCCTGGTGTCCTTAAATAAGTTCCTTGCTCACTTTAACTTGGATTTTTGAGAATGGATGATCTCAGAAAGATGGAGGGCTTGAAGGCATGCCTCTGACAAACTTTGGAATTTTTACTTATCTAAGGATTTTTTAAAAGACCGTAGCTGCTAATTGACTGTATGTCTGTGGGACCTGCGGATATCTTTATTTCTGTCAGAGGGTTCAGCTTTTTACCCCTAAAGTTTCCTCCCATCTATTCTTCCATGGAAATTTCTTTCTTTGCGGTCAGCATTTTCTACATGCCTGAGTTAGATCTTCCAGAGGTGGGGTTACACATGGTAAAAGGGTAATATTTGAAAACCTTACCCTCCAAAATGTCAGTAGATCCTAAGAACTATAGGTATTTATGTGTGTGTGAATGGGATGCAATACACCTAACGAGATGCTTTTTCCACTACTCAAAATAGTTCATTTTTATGCCTTTTGGTACTTTTGCCATTTTTCTCTTTCTTTCAATTCTTCCATATTAACAAAATGTTTCCCTTTGAGGACTTTTTTCATCCAGGGAAACAAACAAAAGAAGTCGAGATTGGGTGAATAGCGAGGGTGGGGCTTGGGGTTCATGCCCCCCCAAAATCAGAATTTTCTTTTGGAGGGTGAACCCCTTGCAGTACAGGCTTCCTACTCTATGTAAGTGTTCTAAGAACCCCAACTGGCATCAGTGTACCAGCTAGTGTTGTTGTGAGAGGCTGTGTTCAGCTTCAGTGAGTTTTTTTGGGAGATTCTTTTAACATGTTTGCCCATTTCATACCGGGTGATTTATGAGTACACCTGCCCACACCACACTGAGTGGTTTTTGACTTAAAAAAATGGCATGAACCCCAAGCCCCACCCTCGCTATTCACCCGATCTTGACTTTTTTTGTTTGTTTCCCTGGATGAAAAAAGTCCTCAAAGGGAAACATTTTGCTAATATGGAAGAATTGGAAGAAAGAAAGAAAGAAAAAAATGGCAAAAGGACTAAAAGGCATAAAAATGAACTATTTTGAGTAGTGGAAAAAGCATCTCGTTAGGTGTATTGCATCAAATGTTGAGTACTTTGAAGGTGACTGAAGTTTCAACATGTAAAAATAAATACACATTCTTTAATAAATAAGTTCCATTTTTGAGTCCCCTTTGTATGTATGATTGAAGTCTACAGATGCAGAAGCTGTCTTTCAACAGCTCCTGAAAATAGTCCCTGACAGATCTATAATTACTAGCTTCTTTTCTTCTTTCTTTTATAAATCTGGAGCAAAAGAAATAATAAACAGCTTGAAAGGTTTATTCATTTGAGTTCTGGTTAAAGTCAGAGAAGACTCTGATCTTAGTGCTATTGACTCCAGGAAATTATTAGTTAGGCCACCTATAAAACAGTAATAATATTATTTTTAAAATGTCAAAAAGTAATTTTCTAAGCAGAGATATGAAGCTTTAACATATATATGTGCTTATAGTAAGTTGAATCATATGCAAATCCAATTATATGTGTGTATAGAGTACTGATAAGATGACTTTTTTATTTAGAAGTGAATATAGAAAGTCATATTGGAAGACTGGGTCTGGGATTATGCCTATAATCCCAATAATCCCAGCAATTTGGGATGCCAAGGCAGAAGGCTTACTTAAGTCTAGGCGTTTGAGACAGCATGAGCAACATAGTGAGACGCTATCTCTAGGGGGAAAAAAAATTAGCCAGAAGTTGTAGCATGCATCTGTAATCCTTTCTACTTGGGAGGCTGAGGCAGGAGTATTGCCTGACACAGGAGGCTGATCTCACCATTGTACTTCAGCCGGGGTGACAGCAAGACCCTGTCTGTTGATAAAAGAAAAAAAAGTCATATTGGAGCAGCATCCTTTATGTGAAGAACTGAAACACATCTTAACTTTGGAAAAAGATGTGCAATTAAATTTTTAAAAATTCCATGGCTTAACAAAGGCCTTCTCCTCTCTTTGCGGAAATTTACCTAAGGATCCTGAAAACCTCCTGAAAGAGAAGGAAGACAACAACTCCTTCTACCAAATGTTCTGCCACAGTGAATTTTGTAGTCTAACCAAGGTACAGTGACAGAGAGGATGGTAAAGTCTCCGAAGGGAACCTACCACAAAGGGAAATAGAGGCTGGTAGTGATCTGACCTGCACCCAACAGTCCTAACTCCAAGTGAAAGAACTCAGTCTGGTGCACTATGAGTCTGCATCCAGAATATTCACAGTTAGGAGCCAGGAAACCATCAAACTTGCATGTGGAGCGTAGACATTCCATGATACTTTAAGCAAGGTGATGGCTTGGGTTTTTGTACTAGAAAACTCATTTTTGTGACCAGTGGGGAGTAGATATTTAAGAAAAACAAGAACAGAGGCTAGGAGGCTATTGTCATGGTTCACGAGAGAGGAAAAGAAGGTTGAATAAGTTGGAGATGAAGAAAAAGACTCAAGAAGTAAGAGATAAAGTTATCATAACTTGGTAAATAATTGGGTCGGGGGAGCAGTGGTTAATTTGCTATTTGTGTTATCATTATTATTATAAGTACCAGGGATTAGACTAAGTAGCCAGTTGTTTCCTTCCTGATTCCATTTGTTTTAGCTGTTGATCTCTAAAAAAAGAAAATTATGGAACTTTGATTAGTTTCACTTACTTTCATAATGACCGTGGTTGTCATTCCCAGTTTATTGAGTGAAGTCATCATTTTAATTTGCATAAGTGGCTTTTGGACATGCAAAGACCCAATTACATTAAAAGCTAGCTATCAATTGATATAGAAGAACAATTATCTAGATATGGCCATGACATTAAAAAGAACAAATGACTGACATGAGAGTTTGCCAACATTTCCATCGAGTTAATTCTGGCTGCCAAATGAACCGTGGGAAGAGAACATGAAGAAAAGAAGAAGAAATATAGACTATCTTAGCCAAATGGCACCTCTGCAGATTACAAGAATGAAGGGCATGTGTTTTTTTTTAACCAAAATATTTAAAATTTGAAAACCAATACACTATTTTTGTAAAAACCAGACAAAAACAAAAACAGCAAACAAAAAACAGTGACCTAAAACAATAAAGTGATGTCTATAGTAAAAATTTAAAAATCATCCCCACCACAACCTTCTACTGGCCAAGACCCTAGGTAACCTCTTTAACAGACTAGTGGGAATCTCCCAGTTGAAGATGTTCTTGAAGATATTCCATTCGTTGGTACAGAATCTATGACCGGACATGTTTCATCAATGCAACCTTTGATCTGTTTTCTTATCTGACAATGATTCAATTCATAGCTCGGTAGTTGGCTGAATTCTAGAATTGTTGCTGGCAAAAGATGCCATCACACAGAGACAGTAGACAGTGGAAAGAAGAAAGACAGGCAAAATGCCAGGTAAAATGGATCAAGTCAAAGTGGAGTAGCAAAGGCATGTTTCAGACAGGAAAATGGAATGGGTGGGCTTGTGAAAGAAGACTTAGAAACCCACCTTCTCTGCTTCCACTTTCTCAGTCTAGACTTAATTACTCAAACCCTTTGTTGCTGACTTTTACGCCCTGCCTCCTCCTAAATTTCTCCCCAGCTGATGATCATCTCTCCATTCTTACGCTCCTTAACCTCTCTCAGTGTTTGACATTGTCAACCACTGTCTTCTTCATGGGTCTCTTTCCTTGGCTAAGGTGAAAATGTACTCTTCTAGTTCTTAACTGCTCTTGGTGGTTCTTTTCCTGGGTTCCATACTGACACCATCCCCCTTCCAGTCTTCTAATTGTGGACATTGGCTATAATTCTGCTTTTTTCCTACTTCTCTTCTCTCTGCATTTTTGATTTGTTGGATATTTAATTCACTTTTATGACTTCAACATCATGAGGGCAATTCTGAAGTAGTACAAATACAGACATAACTAAAAATATAAGTCTGGCCCTGACCCTCCTTGGAGTTCTGATCTTCCGTTTTCTGTTACCTTGTAGACTTATCCTACTTGTATTTCAAACCCAGCATTTCTAAAATGGAACTTGTCTTCTTCCCCATCAAACTCCTTAGGCTAAAGGTAACTTCCTGATCTATACTCTATCTACCTTTCTAACCTCATCTCTTGCCACTCTCCCATAAACACCCTCTTTTGCAGCCATATCAAATAACTACAGCTGCATGAACATGTCATGTTTCACATGTCTCTATACTATTGAAAACTATGCTCTCTCTACCTGAAACAGTTTTCTCCTTGGACCTGATTTTTTGTCCCCAGCCAGTCTTTCTTCAACCCTTAAAACTTTTAGTAGCCCCCAGTGTCTGCTGTTACCATCTTTGTGCCCATGTGTGCCCAAAGTTTAGCTTCCACTTATACATGAGAACATGTGCTATTCAGTTTCCTGTTTATGTGCTAATTCACTAGAATGATGACCTCCAGTTTCATTCATGTTGCTGCAAATTAGATGATTTTATTCTTTTTTATGGCTATGTAGTATTCCAAGGTATATATACCACATTTTCTTTAACAAGTCCCTCATTGATGGGCACCTGGGTTGGCTTCATGTTCTTGCTATTGTGGACAGTGCTGTGATAAACATATAAGTGCAGTTGTCTTTTTTGGTAGACAATTTATGCCCAATAGTAGGATTACTAGATCAGATGGTAAATCTATTTTTAGTTCTTCGAGAAATTTCTAAACTGATTTCTGCAGGTGTTGGACTAACTTACATTCCACTTGCAGATTTTTAAGTATTTCCTTTTCTCCACAGGCTTGCCAACATCTGTTGTTTTTTGACTTTTGAATAATAGCCACTCTGACTGGTGTGAGATGGTAACTCATTGTGGTTTTTATTTGCATTTCTCTAATGATTAGTGATGTTAAGCATTTTTTCATGTTTGTTGGCCCCTTCTATCTCTTCCTTTGAGAAGTATCTGTTCATATTCTATGACCACTTTTTAATGGGGTTATTTTTTTTTCCTGTTGACTTATTTAAGTTCCTTATAGAATGGATACTAAGTATTGCCTTTTCTAGGCCTGTAAAAAATGATGATGATAGTTTAATAGGGATTGTGTTGAATCTGTAGATTACTATGGGTATAATGGATATCTTAACGATGTTGATTCTTTCATTCCACGCGCCTGGGATATTTTTCCATTTGTTTGTGTCATCTTTGATTTCTTTCGGCAGTGTTTTGTAGTTCTCACTGTAGAGATCTTTCACCTCAGATAGAGGGCTTCTCTGACCACACTATTATTAAAAACACCTTCACAGCCCTCTACCCTCCTACCCTGATTTGTTTTTTTTTCCTTAACCACCTGATATTTTATATTTCTTTATATATCTGGTGATTCTCTCTTTCACTCGTATATAAGCTCCCTGAGGATAAGGTCTTTGTCTGCCATGTTCTTTGCTGCAGGGCCAGCATCTGTAACTGTTCCTGGCATAGAGTAAGAATTCAACAAATATCTGATGAAGGAATCAATGATTTTAGTTAATGAAGACCAGGAGTCATCTTTGACTTCCCACTTGTACTCCTCCCGTCAGGCATCTTAGAGTCTTCCCTATGTTTATTCAACTAACACTTATTGACCGCAAACCGTCTGTCCTACAGTGTGTTTATCCTGAGCTACTTGCTTCTCACAAGTGCGGTATCAAATGAGGCAATTAACGCAACAAGAACTCTGTAAGCTCTAAAGCACTACACAAATGTCATTTGCCTTTCAGTCCCACCGTGCTGACACTAATTAATGTTACTTCTACTTCCAATCTATACAGGCACCTCTAACTGATCTTCCTGCTTCCAAATTCTTCCCAGATAATATATTCTGCACCTTGCTTCCCACTTAAACTTTTTAAAGCATTACTATAATTATGCTCCTTCCTACTCAAAAACATTGATTGCTTTCCAATTCCTGACAAAATAATATACAAATTCCCTGGCTTGTAACCAAGACCCTCCCCAACCTGGCTCCAGACTGCCTTTTCACTGTCTCTCACTGTTTCCTCATCAAAACCCTAGATTTTCAATCCAATTTAGCCCACTCATCTTTCCCTGAGCCTAATTACCTTTTCCGCCTGTCCTTTACTCATGCTCTGCCTATGAATGGAATGCTTCTTGCATACCTTCTCCTTAAAAAAAAAATCACACCTTGCAGGCTCAGAGCAAATAAGCATTCATGGATGCTGCCATTCTTGGGTTTTTTTGCTTCTAGGAGATCTTTCTCTATTTTTATAGCATTTAATTCTTCCTGTTGAGGGCATACCCTTACCTCCCATCTTTTCTTCCTTAGAAGAAGAAGGAAGAAAAAAGATACAAGGAACACTTTAAGCATTTGTCTTCTCTCTCATCATTCTGATTTGGAAGGCAGGGAAAGTCTGAAATGTGTTTGTCTAAGCTGCTCTGATTGTTCCTGCTTCAAAATAGACCATATGGTTCTCTCTCTGGGATCTGTCAACAATAAGCATGCCTTCATGGCTCCCATCTCCACGTGTTAGGGTTACATATACAGGTTTAAATAATGTAGAGTGGCAGTCAACCTTTCTGAGTTGGTAGTGGAGAGACACAGTGGGAGTCTCCATTACGACAGAATAAGCTCCATTCTCCACACTAGCCTTTTTTGTATTATAAGGCTGATGTTTTGGCCTGCATGCATCTAACTTGATTTCTTAATTAGTTTTGAACTTCGAAGAGTTCAAATTGGTTAATTATCAACTTCCCTTAAACTCAAACATTTGTCAGATGACTCTTCTGGCAAACTTCTCTATAATATAGATATTTATAAGGCCTTATTCCTATTTGAAACCCAATATCACAAATGTTTTTTTAAAAGGCAATATTATATACTATCATTTGTCTTAAATCTCTTTAGTCTTTAGATTCATGGGCTAATATGTATTTTCATGGACGTTATATGGGCTAATAAATTTGATGCTAAGAAAAAATTTAAAAATAAAATATATATGATGAGAAGCAGATGTCTTCTGTTTCTTGGAATTTTGACTGAAGCCCAAAGTTGATTACAATGTACAACAAATTCTCCATATTATAAATAGTGACACTAGGCGCATTTCTTTAAAACTTACTGAGAAATGACCAGAACCTTTGATTGTCAACTCCATCAACTACCTTCAACCAAGTAAGAGAGGGCCTGAGATGGTGCTTTTCAGTGATTTATGGGTATAAGAGCATTTGTGGCATTTCCTAACTCCTCAGTCTGGGGGAAAAAAAGATATTTGTCTCTTTATGCCACATTAGGGCAGTCCTCAAGGCAAAGCTAGAAAAGGGAGATGTCTACCAAGAGGGGATATTGACTCCATGAGATTGGTACCTTTCTCTTGTTTAGAGAGCTCCAAGGATGCAAGGCTGGCTGAAGCTACCAGAAGATGGCCTGTGAGGACATAGGGCAGTGGAGACCAGCCAGGACTTCCAGAGTTTGATGGAGCAAGCATGTCTAAGTAGACTTCATAGAAGGTGTTCAGGCTTTAGTTGTCTTAAAACGGTCACACCCAGAGTGAGTATGAAGACAGTTCTGTGGGTGGAAAAATATAAACTAGTTATATTAACATTCCTGGAGAGTGCTTACCCACATGTTAGTCTATAGGGATTATTTTATTACTCTCACAACCACCCCAGGAAGCTGCACACATCTGCACATTCTCATTTTACAGATGAGAAGATGGAAGCATAAAGAGACTATTATTTTTTTCAAGATTGTAGAATTAGTTCATATGAAAAGTTTAAATAAGCAGATCCTTGTATGTATCAGCTTGCTAATATATACATTTATCTATCGTTAATCCTCAAATTACTACCCTCAGCTATGATTTCTTTCCCTCCTGCACTTAACATTGTGTATCCAACTGCTTACTTGGTATTCCCATTTGGGTGTTAAAAGTCAATGGGAAACAAACACACAGGCACAAAGTGGAAGTTCTTGATTGCAAACTGCTCCTATCTCATGCTTCCCCATCTCAGTTGCCTAAGCCAGATCCTTTCCCTCACCTCCCACCCCATCTCGTAGACCCAGTTCCTGCAGAACTTGAATCCATTGGCTTCTCCTCATTTCTACTGCCACCTTCTTTTTTTGAGTTGGAGTCTCACTCTGTCGCCCAGACTAGAGTGCAGTGTCTGCTCCCGGTCACTGCAACCTCGACCTGCTGGGCTCCAGTGATCCTTCCGCCTCAGCCTTCCAAGTAGCTGGAACTACAGGCGTGCGCTACCACGCCCGGTTAATTTTATTGATTTATTGTAGAGATGAGGTCTCGCCAAGTTGCCCAGGCGGGTCTCGAACCTGCGGGCTCAGGCAATCCACTTAGCCTCCCAAAGGCGCGGGATTACAGGCTGAGCCACCAAGCCTGGCTCTACTGCCACCTTATAAGTCTAGGCCCCATCACCCCCTGCTTTTATTCTTCCCTCTCATCCCACTCTCCACAGTAGAGAGACAACTCTTTCTGTTTTCGCCTTCCTTCGTCTTTCATTTTTCTGCGAATAAAATCCAAACTGTCCCATGGATCCCAGGGAGGCGTGGCTGCTCCTCCCCTTCTGTTCCCCGTGACTCCCTGGGCTTCTCTGTGTTCTTCAGGAGTTCTGGCCTTTGGACTCCTGTTCTCTCTGCCTAGGCTGCTCTTTTCTTGTCTCTTTGCATGGCTGGGCCAGCCTCATTCTTTAGCTCTCAATGAGAAGGTCATCTTCTCATCACTCCTCCCAGTTTCCCTGTTGCTTTTCCACATTGATCTTTATCTTAGTTCTTCACGCAATTGGTAGTTATTGTTTATTATTTTTTGACTTACTCGTTAGATGTATTCATCCCTGATCTCTCTTCCCAACTAGTTTCTAAGTTCCCCAAAGAGAGAACCTGACTTACCTTCTCCTTTATTATTGCATTCCCAGAATGTAGCACATTGCCTGGGGTGTCACAGGTCCTCAGAAAATATTTTTTAAATAAATTAATGAATATTTCAGTAAGTGCTTATTTTATGAAAGAATAAAAAGAGAATCAAGTGCCAGATTCCACAGACTGAACGTGGTGGATTTTTAACCTGGTGGGAGCGGGGAGTGTGTTGCAGGACCTAGAACACACGGTTATTGTTAAGGTTCAGATAGGGTGAGGGCAGTGCTCTGGAGGGGTGACGAGGTGAGGGGAAGGACGGCACAGGCAACCCAGAGACCCAAGCCATGCAAAGAATTGCAAAACACAAAGATATTAAGAAAAAGAAAAGTTTATTTAAAAACAAATTAGAGAAAGAGGAAGAGAAGGGAGAGAGAAGATTTACCGCCCCAAGGTGGGGGAGGGGACTGAAGCCAGGAAGCATGGCGACAGCCATAGCTCAAAGAGCATATGGTCACACCAGGGTCTTGCAAGGCAGTGGCCACTGGTTGCTTGTGGTTGAGTCCTTTTAGCCATTCCCCTAGATGGGGGAGAATCATTAAGGGGATTGGGTGGTGGTCTGCTTCCATGTCATCACAAAGGGGCAGACAAGTGCAGGTACTGATGTCAGGTGATGGACAGCAGGCAGATGGGTGTGTTAGTCACATGATTGCTGCCAAGGTGGGGCTTATCTGTGTCACTTAGTTCACAGAGGGCTGGTTAGGCTAACCCTGGGGTTGGGGGGGGTAGTTTCCTGAAAGGGATTTGTTAGACATTTGCAATTCACAAACTCCTTAACCAAAGGTGGTCCATGTTATTAGTTTTATGACTTTGGCCAGTCAAAGGGTGATCTTTGATCTTTGGCCTTGACAAGGAACCTAAAAGTTTACTAGAGATTATCATGCTAAACCATGAATTGAAAGGTTGGACTGTCCAGGTCTTACATCTGATGGAAATTTGTCGAGGGGGGATTGGATAGGCTACTTGTTCTGCAGCAGAATATCTGAATGCTTTCTAATGGTTATGCTGAGGTAAAAAGACTAAACTCTTTCGGTTATCATGCTTAGGACAACTGTATCTTTTGAAGACATTTAGAAAGCACCATCTCTTACCCATACTTATTCCTGTATTCAAATGATATTTATTATTTTCTTATGTGCTAGGCACTAGGTTGGTGGCTGGGGATACAATTAAATAGGCACAGTCCCTATCCACAAAACTATGGTCTTGCATTACTCCCTGGACAAGAGTGGGAAAAATGGGGAGGGGAGCTGGAATCGGGGCAAATTTCCCCTTCTGCTCTACAATTCATGGAGATACATCAGTTTAAAAATTTTAAATACAGTTTTAAACTTTAAACAAAACACAGAGTCTCTAAACACTAGCAAAATGACCATAGATGTTAGCAAAGAGAAATCGGAGCAGAGCTTCATCTAAAAATCAGTTAGTTTTCAGTACAAATTTGCCATTTTTCTTTTTCTTTTCTTTTCTTTCTTTTTTTTTTTGAGTTGGAGTCTCACTCAGTTGCCCAGGCTGGAGTGCAGTGGCATGCTCACAACCACCACAGCCTCGATCTATTGGGCTCAGATGATCTTTCTGACTCAGCTTTCCAAGTAGCTGGAACTACAGGTGCATGCCAACACGCCTGACTATTTTTTGATGTATTGTAGAGATGAGGTCTCACCGAATTTCCCAGACTGGTCTCAAATCCCTGTACTCAGGCAATCCTTTTGTCTCAACCTCCCAAAGTGCTGGAATTACAGACTTGAGCCACTGTGCCCAGCCTTTGCCACTTTTCTAATGTGAAAAATATAAGATGCCAACACTAAAGCTGAAAGTCAGAGCTCAAGGTACTTTACCCATTTTGAAATGGCAATAGTCCTATTATTCAATATTTCTGCCACTATAAACTTCTAATGCATGAGAAAACAGTGGAAAAGTTGGAACTAGAAAACCTGAGCAAGAGTCCTTACTCTGATCCTACCAGCTCTTTCACTTTAGGGATGTAACTTAACCTTTTCCAGTCCCAGTTGACCCATCTATCTATTGGGGATGAAAAAAGACTATATTTTATAACCTTGTTGTAGTTTAAGTTAGCTAATTCATGCAAAGTACTCAGCAGAGTACCTGTCACCTACTGTATAGAATGTTAATTGCTATTAATATGATTTTTTGGTAAAAATTGCTTTATCATTTTATTGTCTATTTTTGGTAAAAATTCTTATAGTACCACCTAAATCACAGGGCTGTCATGCAAAGTAAATGATGTACCGATATTATACCACCTTGGTTATTGCAACTTTAGAATAAGTTTCTAAATTAGGTAGTTTAAGTTCTCCCACTTTCAATTAAAGCATAGTTTTGGCAATTCTCTGTCATTTGGCTTTAAAAATTGTAGAATCAGCTCATCAATCTTTTAAAAAATGCCTACTGAAGTTTTGACTGGGTAAAATTGACATCTTGAAAATGCTGTCTTTTAATCTATGAATGTGACTATCAATTTAACTCTTTAAAAAATTCTCTTAGTTTTGTATGAAACAGTTAAAATTTGAATACAAGCAATTCTACACACACACACACACACACACACACACGGGGAGAGAAAGAAGGGTGTATGTGTGTGTGTGTGTGTGTGTGTGTGTGTGTGTGTGTGTGTGTGTGTGTGTGTTCAGGCCAAGTAACACATGTTCATGTCCTGAATTTATAGAATGCCAGTTTGGCTTTAATTATTTCAGTGGCATTGGTATATTTCTTCTAGAACTAAGATTTTAGTGTTCTTTTATAGATCAATTGCCAAATACAATCCTGACCTTGCCAAAGAAGATCTGCCCTTGAGAAAGACTTTATTATGACTGGTTGTTGGTATCTATTAAAATTTCTCTTACTGAGTTGAGTGGATTGCCTGAGCCTGCGGGTTCGAGACCCGCCTGGGCAGCGAGACCTATCTCTACAATAAATCAAAAAATCAGCTGGACGTGGTAGCGCATGCTTGTAATTCTGGCTGCTCGGAAGGCTGAGGCGGAAGGATTGCCGATGTCCAGCAGGCGAGGCTGCGGGGGCCGAAAGCGGCCACTGCACTCCAGTCTGGGTGACCGAGTGAGACTCCAACTCAAAAAATAAAATAAAATTTTTCTCTTAGATTAGAGATGAATTATCTTCATTTTTGTTTAAATGGTAATGATGAAACAACATCAAAAAGAATCCCAACCCTTCTATTCATTAGACTTTAGGTTCAAGAATTTTTACTTAAAATAGAGTGTGTGACTATGTGGGGGGGAAAATTGCTCTAACAGATCACCATCCTTTAAAGTTAAATGGAAAAATGACTAAAGCCCTTTCTATTATTTTAGAATCTTTGTGAGGTTGACATTTGCTATTAGTTTTCAGTTTTGTTATTTAAACCTTGTAATATCATTGTTTGTTATTACATGCTGCCACCTAGTGAAATTCATAAGACTTAGTGATAAGGAACAGGAAAGCTGTGCTGAGATTTTAGATTTGTGCTTTTTGTGTCTGAATTTTGGTATTACCATGGTCCCAAGTTATGTAACACTTTGTAAAACATTGCTGTAGGTAAGATTTCCTAGAAGACAAGTCTTTATAAGATGTGTGTTTCATCTTTTTTCTTTAACAGATAGAAAGTTAATTTGTTAGATTTTTGGAGGACTAAAATAAATTTCAAAGGCATATTATATTTTTAAAATGTTTTATCCTTACTTATACCAGCTTTGTTTTGACAATTGTCATTTTTTTCAGACATATTAAAGTTCAGAAAAAAGGGCAATTTTATGAGGAGGGGAAGGCATCATTCGTTTGAGTGTTTTTTGTTTGTTTGTTTGTTTTTTGAGTTGGAGTCTCTGTCATCCAGGCTGAAGTGCGGTGGCATACTCCCGGCCACCGTTGTCTCGACCTGCTGGGCTCCAGCGATCTTTCCACCTCAGCCTTCCAAGTAGCTGGAACTATAAGCATGCACCACCACACCCAGCTAATTTATTTATTGATTTATTTATTGTAGAGATGAGGTCTCCCCATGTTTCCCAGGCTGGTCTTGAACCTGTGGGCTCAGGCAATCCTCTCGTCTCGGCCTCCCAAAGTGCTGGGATTATAGGTTTGAACCACTGTGCCCGGCCTGAGCATTTGTTTAAAGAAATGTGTTGCTGCTCCACCAGGCTCTACCTCAATTAAGTATTTCCTATTAGCCAGGGCTTTTCCTGCTGTTCCCATCATTACACCTCCTGTGCCTAATTCCAGGCATCTGTTTAATTTCTCAGCAAAGCACTTAGGATCTGAAATTCCCAATGCACGAAGAGTCCCTTCTGAAATTAGATCTGTAGATTTATATTTCCTTCAGTTAGCAGTGATCACAGACTTTAAAACACATATCTCCCACACTCTATAGAAGACACATACACCCAGATAGGCCAAGTCATTTTCCCTGGTCTTTTCTGAACTTCTTTACAGCAAAGCAGG
Source organism: Carlito syrichta (assembly GCF_000164805.1). Taxonomy (NCBI): domain Eukaryota; kingdom Metazoa; phylum Chordata; class Mammalia; order Primates; family Tarsiidae; genus Carlito; species Carlito syrichta. Next base: position 122,897 of record NW_007052644.1, read on the forward strand.
AATTAGTGTCTTCATGAAGTGTCTTCATGTCCGTTGAGTGTCCTAGACATTGGGACATGCTCGTTGTCTTGGTAAGAGAGCTGGATGAGGCCGAGCTGGGATGGAAAGGAACTGCAATACAGTAGGAGAAACAGGATGACCCTGATCAGAAGAGGGCACCTTTGCTCTGGAGGTCAGCAGCCCACGACGAAGTGTTTATCAGCGAAGTCTTATTCACCTGGCCTTGTATGGTCCCCCATTCCTGCCCACGGCATGGAGGGACAAGACTGGCCTTTTAGGATTTTCTTCTGCTCTCTCTTACTGAAGGGTTGTCCTGAACAGAGAGGTGCTGGGCTCACAGGCTGGCAGCCCAAGCCATCCCCTCTTACCCCTGACTTCAGAAACAAGGAGTTTTCTTTGTTTCTTTTTTTTTTTTTTCCCCTAGAGGATGTCTTGCTATGTTGCCTAGTCTGATCTCGAATTCCTAGGTTCAAGCAATCTTCTTGCTTAGGTCTCCCAAAGTGCTAGGATTACAGATGAAAGGTAAGCCAAGGAACCAGGGAGTTTTCTATACGAACCTCTCCTTCCCCCAGAATTGTGTCAGCGATATTAAAAGTAGCATACTTATGAATATTAATTATGAATATTAGCTTAATAGTACCTTTTTCATAGCAGTAAAAGCAATGTTAGGGAAAAAAGGAGGTTGGGCTCGGTGGCTCAACCTGTAATCCCAGCACTTTGGGAGGCCGAGGCGAGTGGATTGCCTGACCCTGCAGGTTCGAGACCAGCCTGGGAAACTTCGCAAGACCTCTTCTCTACAATAAGTCAAAAATTAGCCGGGTGTGGTAGCACACACCTGTAGTTCCGGCCGCTTGGAAGGCTGAGATGGAAGGATTGCCGGAGCCCATTAGGGCGAGGCTGCGGTGGCTGGGATCGTGCCACTGCCCTCCAGCCTGGGTGACAGTGTAAGACTACGGCTCAAAAAAAAAAAAAAAAAAAAAGGGATAAAAGGGCAACCACATAACAATAAAATAAATAAGAAGCTAAAATAGTTCTGACCCTACCTGCACCTAATAACATTGCCTTTCAAAATACCAAAGTAAACACTGGAAGAATTTCAAGAAGAAATGGGTATATTCGTACTCAGTATGGAAGGGTTTTAACATATGTTTACAAATCTGATAAATAAAAACAGATTAAATTTTTTTTTTTTGAGTTGGAGTCTCACTCTGTCGCCTAGACTGGAGTGCAGTGGCATGCTCCCGGCCACCACAGCCTTGACCTGCTGGACTCCGGCAATCCTTTGGCCTCAGCCTTCCAAGCAGCTGGAACTACAGGCATGCTCTACCATGCCCGGCTAATTTTTAAATTTATTTATGGTAGAGATGAGGGCTCACCAAGTTGCCCAGGCGGGTCTCGAACCCGCGGGCTCAGGCAATTCACTCACCTCGGCCTCCCAAAACACTGGATTACAGGCTGAGCCACTGAGCCCAGCTAAATTTTTTAAAGATTTAGAAAATGTGAACAATATTATAAACATAATAGAGCCCCAATCCCATCAATTAAAGAAAACACATATACTAAGCCACAAAAAATTTTTATTATCTAAAAGCTAGTATACTATAGACAAAGTTGTCTGACTAAAATGCAGTTAAGCTAGCAATTGATACTAAAAACAATCCCCACAGTTTTGAAAATTAAAAAATTCAAAGTTATCAATTAATATTGTATATCTCAAGAAGAAATTATAGTAAAAATTACAAAATATTAAAAACTGTATAACAATAAAAACACTATGCATAACAGATAATAGGATTTAGCTATTGCAAATACTTTAAATTTATGACATTAATATATTTACTAGACAAAAGAGGATGCAAAATTACAAAAGAAACTATTTGGTTCAAGAAGTTAAAAAAAGAATGGCAGAGTAAACTCATAGTAAGAGAAGAGGGGAGGGCAGTAATGAAAATAAAAGTAGAACTTAATTAAATAGTAAGAAAAATAGACTATTAACAAACATTAAAGTTAGTTCTTTGAAAAGACTAACAAAACAGACAAACTTCCAACAATGGTAGTTGAAATTTAGTTTTATCATTGGTAAAAGATCATTACTAGTAGGAAAGAAAAAGGAATCACAATCACAGATGCAGAAATGATTATTGATATTTACAAGAGAGTATCATAAACCACTTTATGCCCAAAAACTTGAAAATGGTTCATTAAACCTATACAAAGACATAGAGTACAGAAAATTATTTAAGAGGGTATAGAAAATCTGAAAAATCCTATTCACATTAAAGAAATTGAATCAGTGTTAAAAATACACATGCATGCACAAGCATGTGTGCCCTCACCTGGATCAGATTATTTTAAAGACAAATCTATCTAATCATGAAGGAAAGTTATTCACTAGTTTATACAAACTGTCCCAGTGACTAGAAAAAAAAAGACAACTCTTAAATTCATTTTATTAGGCAGATCTGCCCTTTAAAACAAAAAAAGTACAATATGAGAAATAAAAATGTAGACTAATCTTCCTTAAGAGTGTCTGCTTTTAAAATGAGAAATAAAGCTGTAATGTTCATATATGTGAACAAGATTTAGTAGTTAAGAAAAAAGAAAGTATAAAAAGTAGGGAAATAAAAACAGCTAATTTGTAGAAGCTTAAATTTAAACATCGCTAAATTCATGATCACTGAGACTGATTTTTTTTCTTCTTCTCCTTCAGGAAACTTTTTATTCATGAATTTTAAGATTTTTAATTTATCTCAGCCCATAACTTTACAGAGGATGAATCTCCCATTCATTTATTCATTCAACAAACATTTATAACTTTCCCCCTAAATACCAGGCACTGTGCTAACTCCGAATATTTTGCCCTGTCCTCTCCACCTACCAAAACCTACTTATTTTATTTTACTTTAGAATTGTGGGGTGCAGGTGGAGACTTACTACATAAGTAGGTTGTGTGCAGGTGAAGTTTGGGCTTCTAGCTGGTGCTAAAACTTACTTATTCTTTAAGGTTTAATTCAAATCTCAAATTTTGCCAGCACTGAAGAAGATCAAAGGTAAGACACATTATTTTCCTTCCACAAATTTCTAAGTCGTTGAGGGGCAGAGGGAGGTGAGTCAAAATCTTAGAATATTATGGTAAAGAGGAAAGGCATCTTATAAGAGAAATAGAAACAGTACTCAAGGACTGCAAGGATCTTTAGGTTTTATCTTGTACATTCCTGTATTGCTTTTATTTTCTGTATTATTTTAAAAGTAAATCCCAAAAAGCAGAAGCAAAAACCAAACCAAACTATACTGTGAGAATCTGGTGATTCAGATAAGGAGCAGGAATGAGGAGGCAAAGGGAAAAACTTCTTGGAAGTGGTCTTGTTTGAGAGGGGCCTTTCTAGGCTGGGTTCAAGCGAAATGGGCTAAAGACCACCACAGCCTCCATGTTCTTATAAATCTCTGAAGATGGTGAGGTTTCTTTTCTTCTCTTTGTTTATTTATTTTAAAATTGTGGGGTACAATTCAGGGTTAGGCATACAAATATTTATTGTGCAGGTACCTTTGCTGATTAGGTGTGCCCCCTTTCCCCAGGCAGTCTCCCACTACTGCCAATCCGAGGTTTGTTTTCCACAGAACTCGCTAAACTTTAATCATATCCTATTTTGTGTTGTTTCTAATTTAATTTAATTTTTTTTTGAGTTGGAGTCTCACTCTGTCGCCCAGACTGGAGTGCAGTGGCCGCTCCCGGCCACCGCAGCCTTGACCTGCTGGGCTCCGGCGATCCTTTCGCTTCAGCCTTCAAAGTAACTGGAACTACAGATGCACGCCACCACGCCCAGCTAGTTTTTGTGATTTATTGTTGAGATGAGGTCTCACCAATTTGCCCAGGCTGGTCTCAAATTCCCAGGTTCAGGCAGTCCTCTTGCCTTGGCCTCCCAAAGTGCTGGGATGACAGGCTGAGCCACCACACCTGGCCTAATTTTATTTTTTAATATTTTAAACTTTTGATTGTCTCATTATATATTTTATCTCCTTGAATAGATTTTTTAAAGTTAGAGCAAAAGGGATCCTGACTATCATTTTGTTTCAACTGAGAAGTAGACTGAGACTAACAGTACTGAAGAAAATTGTCTTCTAATTTCTTAATAGTCTTTTTCTGATGAACTTTTTCTTTTTTTTTAATGTTTTGACATATTTTCTCTAGCTGTTCCTGAACAAATATTTATCTAGCTCCTATTGGATAGCAGGCTCTTCCTTCGGTGCTGGAAGGAAACAGTGCATGAGAGACATGGTCCCTGCCTTCAAAGGAAGAGAAGACGGGCTGGCACACCATGGAATCTAAATTTTCTTTTACTCCAACCATAAATTAACCTCTTTCCTATCCCTAGCCTATGTTTATATCAGCGGATGTGTGGAGGTGGTGGTGCTGCTCATTCTGTGGAAATGACTTTGCCCAGTAAGCACTTGATGGAGATAGGTGAGGGATCCCGACACCTGGCAGGGCTTGGAACACAGAGTGTTGCCCATTGGCACCTTTTGCTAGGATGGTGTTAGGTGCTCCGTGCCAAAACTGTGGAGGGAGACCGATACCAACAAGTCACCACGGAAATCTGCTGGGCGCTGCTTCATAACTGCTGCAGATGTCTCTATAGAACCTCATGCCGGAAATCACTAGTCCAGAAGCTCCTTGGGAATGGGCCTCCTCCATTGTTTTCTGCCCCAATTTCAGGGACTCCCTCCCCTGTACCAGTAGATATTGACCTTTCTGGAGCCTTGCCTTTTACAGGAGATCCCCTGTAGCCCTGTATATGAGCAGCCCTGGCTTTTTTTTTTTTTTGAGTTGGAGTCTCACTCTGTCGCCCAGACTGGAGTGCAGCGGCCGCTCCCGGCCACCGCAGCCTCGACCTGCTGGGCTCCGGCGACCCTTCCGCCTCAGCCTTCCGAGTAGCCAGAATTACAGGCGTGCGCTACCATGCCCAGCTGATTTTTTTATTTATTGTAGAGATGAGGTCTCGCCGCCCAGGCGGGTCTCGAACCCATGGGCTCAGGCAATCCACTCACCTCAGCCTTCCAAAGGCACGGGATTACAGGCTGAGCCACCGAGCCCGGCTAGCCCTGGCTTTTATTGAGTTTATACACTTGTCTATCCCCAAGCCTCTTCTCACTCACTGAGCTACACTTGGTCTCTGAGGCCGTCTCTGAGGCTGTAGGAACCAGAGGAGCTTCTATCTAAGAGCCTAACTGGGCTCAGAGCCCTCCTCGGCTGTATCTCTGTTGGGCCAGGTCCCCCCCATCTAAAGAGTGGTTACAACTGGAGGATGGTACCACCACTTATGTTCATGGTAGGACTTGGTGACTTGGACTATCTCTTGAGATCATAACAAGATTGTTGAGGCCAGGTTCTATACACCACTGTTTCTCTGATTCACGTGTGTGTTGAAATATGCCTGTGCCAACGACCACCACGACTTCATTGAGACCTCTGTAGGCAGTTAGGAGTCCTGAATGCAAAGCACAGCATGCTTTGGCACCTGGAAGGGAGGTCCATGGACTTTCAGATTCACTGTTTGTATTGGCAACCAGGAGTTAAAGTACCCCACTCATAGTACTGATTATGGTACCATCTTCAAATCCTGAACACTATAGTGGGTTGGTTAACCTTAGTAAGGTACTGGGTGGATCTTCAAATACCCCATGGAGTCAGCTTCTGAGAAATGATTCCAGCTAGCATATATCAGCGGCTACTATGAATAGATTTGTGCCAGCTGCCTTTGAAGAGACTAAGAGAGTGGTACGGATAGGGCTATGGGATGACCTACCCCAGCCAAGGGGCAAGAGGCAGCAGCAGCTGTAGCAGATGCGGATGAAGACCGGCTAGGGGAAATGAGATGAGAGAGAGAAAGAGGGCAGGAACATCTTCTGGGACTGAGGCTTCCTTGGAAGCCATGTATGTCCCTGTCAAGGCCACTGGGGAGACTCAGGGTCTTGCCAAGCCAGCACTTAGAGTTATGCCACAAGACTTGGTTTCCCTGAGTCAGTGGGACCTGTGGGAACAAAGATTTACAGTTCCTCGACCCCTGAAGTTACCTCCAGCACCAACTTCTGGCAAGGCTTGGGTGATCAGAAGGAGGGACAGTCACACATAGTCTGCATGTATGAATAATTACTTGGGATTTGGTAACTACATCCTTTTCTAGCTCGGGCAAGGGCAATCAGACCTAAGTATGGTGAGTTCTAAATAAAATTCTAAGGAGAAATTCTGAAAAAACATTCCCTAAATAATGGCAATATCACAGGAATATTTGTAGTCCTAGGGGGATGACTTTGGGCACTACACAGCTACTTTGTATGTCCATGTCAGGTAAGTTTACTGAGTCATTATTTTTAAAAATCATGTTTGCTTCCTCACGTAAGCTATTTTTCAGAAGTCTTAATATTATCACATTTTGCATGCTTACAACTGCATACTGGTGCCAGGCTTTATGAGTTCCATATGGATGACCCGTTCATTCTCATAGCACTTCCAGGAGGAATGGATTCTTGCTTTCTCTGTTTTTCTTTGAAGCAAGTTGCCCAAGGTCATACAGCTATTCAGTGGAGGAAGTGAGGTTCAAACCCACACAGTCTGGCTCTGGATCTTGTTTCCTAACCGCTGCCTCCACTGCATCTGATTATGTCATCTACTCAGAGGATATTTTCAAAATTAAAACGACCACAAGCAATCTTTAGAAACAGCCCCCTCATTTCTGTTTACCAGATAATCATGACTCTCTCCTTTGCTACCCCCTAGGGAATGCCATGTGGATCTGGCTTAAATTTCTGGAGAGGTGTATCAGTTAGGGTTCCTCTTTGGAAAGCCACAAAAGTGAACTCTGGCTGAGATATCATAAAAGGAGAATTTGTTAGAGGGATGTTGTGTGGATCAGAGCATGGCCCAACTGGAGAACCTGGCTTAAGAACAGGATGGGAGGAGCCACAAGCGGAAACGGTGTCTGCTGTGGGAGTATAAGCAGAAAAGCCACAAAGCTCAGGGCACAGTTGGCTGGAACGACGAACTCCAGTTTGTATGAGTCTTGAGAGTCTTGGGAGAATGAATCTGAATGGCCAAGGTGAAGTCCTGCACTTCCCAATGGCTTTGAAGAAAGGGGAGAGGAAGTTTCTGGTGGGAGGAACCTCTGGGTATTTTCTGACCAGAGGTAGGAAGTGGTGGGACTTCTGTGGTGGAAGGAAAAACTTCGTGTTTTACCACTGACATTGCACAGAATGGGAAGGAGCAAAATATGAATGGCAAAGAGGTGGGAGTGGGAAGAAGACTGACAGGAGCATTTTATAATAGACCGAGTAGGTGGTAATGTAAGATTTAAACCTAGGTAATAGAAGAGAGAATGTGGCGACAGCAGGATTTAAGAGGGTGACTTAACAGCAATTTCCATTTTCTTTGTTCTCCCCTGTTCTCCAGGTTTCAACCATCACCTCCTGCCCCAAGAGTATTTGAGCAACTCTGGGAATTATAGCTTGTCTATTTCCATGCCTAGATTCTGGACAAAAGCCCTTCAATTGCTGACCTCTGTTCCCAAATCCTCAATCACATCTTGGTGTCATTTTGTTTCCCAGTATTTTCAATTCAAATTATTTTACTTACGATAGAGACTGAAGCAAGTATGGTTTGTCTTTGTAATATAAACGTAATTTCCGAAGTAGGCCATTCCCCTTGATTATAAGCAAAGTCAAACCTAATATTAGTTTGGATTTATTTTACCGTTAATATTATTTACTCTCTGAAAACAGACTAACCCCAATTAACATTGCGAATTGTCTGCCCTATAATGACCAGATATTCCATTCTATTATATTATCGAAGTCATTTACATGGTAATTATGGTTTAGCTCTATAGGTAATTGGAAGTTTGCCTCCTGGTAATGTTGTACAATGGTGGCTCATTAATTACACGGAAAACCTTGCCACATGGCAGAATTAAGGTAGTATGGTAATGTACTTTCACTATATTTGTGGTTATCTTAGGTCCTAAACCAATGTTTCTGTCTGTCCCATTATCTTCCCTTCATTTTTTTTTTCTTTTTAGTTTCTAAACCACTCATACAACAGAAAAACCAATGTAAACTGCAAATGTGATTGGTCTGGGGAGATTATATTTAAAAATTCAACAGCACAAATTACCCATCTTGTCCTCCTCCTCTCTTCTGCGTTTCTCCCTCTTTCAATCTAATAAATAAAGCCTAAATATAAGTATCAGAGGTTGTCAAGGTAACTGAAACATATTTGTGTGTGTGTGTGTGTGTGTGTGTGTGTGTGTGTGTGTGTGTGTATAATCTACTTTAAGTAAACCTAATGTAGTATAGGAAAATTGAGTTTCATTAAAAACAAAACAAGCAACTGGGGACTTAGCCTTTGCTTTATGAAACGATTCTTTTTAGAACTGTCTTTACAGTGTGAGGTTTTCCCAAAGAACTAAAAATTTAGCTACCGTATGATCCAGCAATCTTATTTCTGGGAATATACCATAAATGACTCTACCAAAAAGACACGTGCACACGTATGATCATTGCAGCACTATTCACAATAGCAAAAACATGGAACCAACCCAGATGCCCATTTATAAAGAAAATGTGGCACATGTCCATGATAGAATACTATGTAGCCATAAAGAAGAACAAAATAATGTACCTTGCAGCAACAGGAGATATCATTCTAAGTGAACAGAAACAAAATACTAAATACCACATGTTCTAATGAACAGAAAAAAAACCCCTGAATACTGCACGTTCTCACTTATAAATATTGGGCACAATAACACAAAGGTAGAAACAACTGACTGGGCACTACTAACAGGGGGTGGGAGGGGGGCTGAGGTGCACACAACCACCCGTTGGATTTCATGTTGTGTGCCTCTCACCTCCTTCTCCCACCCAGGGACTGACTAGAAGCCCAAACCTCACCTGCACACAACTTACTTATGTGGCAAATCCTCACATGTATCCCACAATTTTAAAATAAAAATAAAATGAAGTGAAAAAAATATTAAAACTCTCTTTAAATCCCAAAGTGCCTCTGGTGCAATTAAAATATTATTTAATTTCCAACATTTTTATTTTTCTCAGAAAGGTTAATTGAATAAAATGATCTGAGTTCATGCACACAAGAGCATGCAATTAAAATATGGCGGTCTTGTTCTCTGATGTGTTGGATCAAGGCCTGACATGTTCAAGGCACTCAGAGATGATGTCTTCAATGGTGGCAGTGGGGCGTTCTGGAATCCTGGCAGGTGACCACCTCTCAGAGCCCCAAATGTACACCTAATTTCTTGACTGCGTTCCCCCACCTCATATTCTCCATCTTCCAGTCAGAGCTCAGAGAAGGGAGATAAAAACACACTGTCTCTTTGGCTGCTGGGCTACTCTCACTCTTCTATATCCATCTGGGAGCAGAAATGGGAGTGAGCAGGTGATATATGAGTGGTACCTCCCAAAAACCGGAATTGTTTTTTGGAGAGTGGGCCCCTTGTGGTACAAACTTGCCCTGCTAAGTAAGTATTCTAGGAACCCATCAGCACCAATGTGCCAGCTAGCATTATTGTGAGAGGTTGCATTTGGTGTCAATGAATGAATGAATGAATGAATGAATTTATTGAGATTCTTTTAACGTGTTCGCCCATTTCATGATGGGTGGTTCATGAGCAACCCTGTTCTCACCATACTGAGTGTTCAACAGTTTTTGACCAAAAATGTCATGACTCCTGTGCCTCACCCTGCCCATTCACCTGATTTCACCCCAAGCAACTTTTGTTTTGTTTCTCCAGATGAAAAAAGTCCTCAAAGGGTAAACATTGTGTTGGTGTGGAAAAGGTAAAACAAGAAATGGCAGAAGTACTAAAGGCACCCAAACTGACCCGTTCAAAAACTGTTTTGAGCAGTGGAAAAAGTGTCTTGATAGGTGTGTTACATCAAATGGAGAGTACTTTGAAGGTGACTGAAGTTTAAGCATATGAGAATAAATATGTAATTTTTAATAAATAAATTCTGGGTTTCTTGGGGGTTCCCCCTTGAAGTTTGGATGTTTGGCCCCTTCAAATCTCATGTTGAAGTGTTATCCCTAGTGCTGAAAGTAGTGCCTGGTGGGAGGTGATTTGACAAGGGGAATTGGTCCCTCATGGGTGGCTTGGTGCTGTTTTCCCGGTAATGAGTGAGTTCTTGCTCTACTCGTTCACATGAGAGCTGACTGTTTAAAAGAGCCTGGCAACTCCTCCTCTCTCCCCATGTGATGCCTACTCACCTTCACCTTCTGCCATGATGGAAAGCTTCCTGAGGCCTCACCAGTAACAGATGCTGACACTATGCTTCTTGCATGGTCTGCAGAACCGTGAGCCTCCCCAATACCTCTTTTCTTTGCAAATTACAGAGCACCAGGTATTTCTTTATAGCAACACAAAGTGGACTAATAAAGTGAATTTCATAGTCTTTTCCTTTCTCCTCTTGAAAGGACATACGATGGGGTCAATATAGCCCAAGAGCAGCCGTTTTAACATTGCTTAACTTTGTTATGTTTTTCCAGCAGCTCACTTAAATTTACCCTCTAACCACTAGCTAAGGACAGAACCTGTTTCTCACAAGTAGCTATTGATAATTGTTTTACAATCCCCTCCCCAGCTTGTTTTGTAAACCAGTTAACCTAATCAGCCCTTCCGACCTTCATAACACAGACCCCATCACCATGGCAGCAAACATGTGACTAACCCACCCATCTGCCTGCTGTCCATCACCTGATGTCAGTACCTGTGCTTACCTTCCCTTCATGAAGATGTGGAACAGACCACCACCCAATCACCTGAATGACACCCCCCTCAAAGGGAAGGTTTAAAAGCATTCAACCTCAAGCAGCCATTGGCCATTGCTTTGCTAAACCTCTGGTCTGGCCATGTGGCTCTTTGAGCTATGGTTGCCATATTTTCTTGGTTTTGTTTCCCTTCCCAACTTTGGGGAGGTGAATTGCGCCCCCCCATCTGCTTTCTAAATAAATGATATTTTCCAATCTAACTTCTGTGCACTTCTTTGTACCCTTTGTGCAGCACCAGATCACAGACCCCTTCTCCCACACCCGCACCCCCATCTGGTCTGGCCTTTCCTAGGACTCTCTCTGGTATTCCCAATGTAAAGGAGCAGGCACTGGGCATCTTATTTCCCAAAATCACTTTCTCTTTTTCCTTGATGCAGCTCCATGGCTAAGTTTTAACAATGGGAAGAGTACGTTACAAATGTTTCAGGATTTTGGCATATGAAATTTGGGCTGACAGAGTATGCACCTAAACTGACATTGTGCAAAATTGGATGAGACTTAGCAAGCTTAGATTTCGTTTTTAGTACCCAGTGGGTGTAGTTTTGTGCTGAAGACAGGTATTGGAAAAAAGTTACTTTTTCTGCACATGTGAGTCTAGCAAGCAAGTTTGCAGCTGCCACTACTCAGGTCTAAGGGTTCAAATTGCCTGTCTACAGAAAGATTGGGTGAGTGTTTTGGTGTGGGATCAATAATGATTGTCAACTTGGAGGCACGTGAAGTGATCCCAGTCTTTAGGGACACTCTAGGGCCATGCTAGCTCTTTGGGTAACCAGGACTGCATAATGGAGGGAGAACAGCTTTTGGAGTCAAATATCTTCAGTTTCCTTTTTTGTCAACTAGTTGTATGGTAGTAATGACTTAAATAATATAATATATGAATGGGACCCCCAAAAACCAGAATTAGTTTTTGGAGGGTGGGCCCCTTTTAATACAGGCTTTCCCCACTAGGTAAGTGTTCTAGGAACCCATCAGCATCAGTGTACTAGCTAGTGTTGTGAGTGGCTGCATTCAGTTTCAGCAACTTGTTTTTGGAGATTCTTTCAATTCATTTGCCCATTGCATGATGGGTGACTTACGAGTGTACCTGTCCACACCACACTGAGTGTTCAGCACTCAGTTCAGTCAAAACTGATTTCAATTTTGACTGAAATCAGCATGAACCCCATGCCCCACCCTCTATATTCACCCCATCTCACCTCAAGTAACTTTTTAAAAAAATTTCCTCTGATGAAAAAAGTCCTAAAGGGGAACATTTCGCTGATGTGGAAGGGGTGAGACACAAAATGGGAGAAGCACTAAAAGACATCAAAACTGATTAGTGCAAAAAACTGTTTTGAGCAGTAGAGTGTCTCGATAGGTATATTGCATCAAATGGAAGGTACTTGAATTTTAAACATGTAAGAATAAATACACAATTTTTTATAAATAAATTGTTTTTTTGTGTGTCTTCCCTTGTATACAGGGCACACTATGTGTTACCTGAATCATAGTAAGTTCACAATATGCATCAGCTGCTATCTTTAATATTATTTAAATTTAATATTATTCTTTCTTCCTTTTTCCCTTCCTTCCTTCCTTCCTTCTTTCTTTCTTTCTTCCTTCCTTCCTTTCTTTCTTTCTTTCTTTCTTTCTTTCTTCCTTCCTTCCTTCCTTCCTTCCTTTCTTTCTTTCTTTCTGTCTTTTGACAAGATCTTGCCCTGTTATCAAGGCTGGAGTGCTCACTGCAGCCTCAAACTCCTAGGCTCAAGCAATCCTCTTGCCTCACCCTCCCAGTAGGTAGGACTATAGACACACATCACCACACCCAGTTAATTTAAAACTTCATTTATTTTGGGAAATGGGGTCTCACTATGCTGCCTAGTCTGTTATCATTGCTTCGTCTGGCCTCGAATTCCTGACCTCAAGTGATCCTCTTGCCACCATGCTTGACAGGTCTTTAAAATTCGTATTAATTAATGGGCCTTTGGGCTTTTTGAAGCCTTGTCCAAATCAGAGCCATAGTCATGTCATCTTGGTTTATTCGTCTTTGGCAAGAAGCCAAAGGATGGTTTCAGTGAGCCATCAATTTTGGAAAGGGTATGTTGTTTGGGCTGCCATAACAACATACCACAGACTGAGTGACTTGGACAACAGAAATTCACTTTCTCATAGCCTGGAGGCTAGAAGTCAAGATCAAGGTACCAGCAAGCTTGCTTCCTGGTGAGGACTCTCTTCCTGGCTTGCTGTCTTTCACTGTGTCCTCACATGGTCTTTCCTCTGCTCACGCTCATGAAGAGAGAGAGGATCTTGGTGTCTCTTCTTCTTCTTAGAGGGATGCCAGTCCTACCAGATTAGAGTTCCATGTTTTGACCTCATTTAGCCTTGATTAATTCCCATCTACAAATATAGTCAGTCACATTGAGGGTTAGGGCTTCAACAGATGAATTTTGAGTGGCATGGGAGACATAGTTCAGTCTATAACATAAGGTCTACCTGGACTTCCAGGTGTATTTCCTTCTTGTTCAAATGAGTTTGAGTTGGACTTTGGGGTTAATTACAGCCCAAAACCTCCTAAGTGGTACAAATCATATCAAAAAACTTTTACCTGGCCTGGGCAGGCGAGACCACATCTCTACAACAAAATAAAAAAATTAGCCGGGCGTGGTAGCGCGCGCCTGTAATTCTGGCTACTTGGAAGGCTGAGGCGGAAGGATCGCCGGAGCCCAGCAGGCGAGGCGGCGGTGGCTGGGAGCGGCCACTGCACTCCAGTCTGGGCGACAGAGTGAGACTCCAACTCAAAAAAATAAAAACAAGACAAAACAAAACAAAACAAAACAAAAACCTTTACCTGGGGGCTCATGGAACTCCTTAAAATCATATGCAAATGTTTGTGTTTATGCACATTTTCCAAGCTACCATCAGATTATAAAGTGAACCTCTGACCCCAAAAGTAAAAGCCACTAGTGGGCTGTTCCAAACTCACCGAGCAATCATGTGCCATTCAGATCACTTTGATTCCTCTACACCAAGGCCTTCAATGTCCCTTCAGGGCCAGCCAAGGAATGCAAGTGAATGGAGCAGGTGGCTACAAAGCAATGGCAGGAACGGAGATGCTTGGGAACTAGAGAGCTCACACGTCACCTAAGGGTGAGGCCACATCTACAGACAGAACCACTGCTCAAATCCAGACCATGTAGAAGACCCAAATACGGATTGTTACTCAAAATTCCCAAATATTTAAAACACCGTTTGGGCAAACAAAATGATCATCGTGGTTAAATTGAACTCTGGTCATCGTGATAATCTGACTGATGCAAACATTTTTAGAGGAACTTTGGAAGTAGCTAAGAACTCCTTAAATAAAAGTCACAGAATGGGCCGGGCTCAGTGGCTCAGCCTGTAATCCCAGCACTTTGGGAGGCCGAGGCGAGTGAATTGCCTGAGTCTGCAGGTTCAAGACCCGCCTGGGCAACTTGGCGAGACCTCATCTCTACAATAAAGCAAAAACTAGGCAGGCGTGGTAACGCGCACCTGTAGTTCCAGCTACTTGGAAGGCTGAGGCGGAAGGATCGCCGGAGCCCAGTGGGTGGAGGCTGCGGTGGCCGGGAGCGGCCACTGCACTCCAGTCTGGGTGACAGAGTGAGACTCCAACTCAAAAAAAAAGTCACGGAATGTGGTCTTATTAGTGAGCCACTATAAAATCTTCTTGTCTTTTTTTTTATTATAAAGATGTGGGGTACAATTCAGGTTTAGGTATACAAATGTTGATTATGCGAGTACCCTTGTTGATGAGGTGTGTTCTTCCCTCCCCTGGCAGTTTCCCTTAACTACTAACCACCCCCCTCCCTTGACAGTTTCCCACTACTGCCAATTCCTTTCTTATAGTATTATAATTGTTCAAGGTTCATTTGTGAGTGAAAACATATGGTACTCTGTTCTTTGTTTCTGTGACAGATCACTGAGTATGATCGACTCCAATTCCATCCAAGTTGCTGCAAAGTCCATATGTCTGTCCTTCTTTATGGCTGCTTAATATTCCATTGTGTATATGCACCACATTTGTTTTTATTCAGTGTAGCTTCGATGGGCAACATGGTTGGTTCCATGTTATTGCTATTGTGAATAGAGCTGCAACAAACATATGTGCAGGTATCTTTTTTGTAAAATGATTTGAGTTCCTCTGGGTATATTTCCAGTAAGAGGATTGCTGGGTTATATGGAAGGTCAATTTCTAGTTCTTTCAGAAATCACCACACTGTCTTCCAAAGAGGTTCACGAGTTTGCATTCCCACCACCAGTGTAAAAGCATTCCTTTTTCTCCGCTTTCTCGCCTGCATCTGTTGTTTATTTCATTAATGATGACCATAAAATCTCCTCGTCTTCATCTTCTTGTATCCCAGGATCTACCACAGTGTTTGACTTAGATCATATGCTCAAAAATATTTTCTTAATGAATGAATGAATGAGTAAATACCTCAAGTACCTAAGAACCAAAACATTGCATTTATTCCTTATCCCCAGGGCTGTTTTATAATTTGTTTTTTAGGGATCTCGCAAAATAACAACATAACAATATAACTCCTTGTATTTATATGATACTTTACAGTTTACACAGCACTTCAGGATAAAGTCTTTTGGTCAGGAGAAGTGGTTCCTAAGAAAGACTGGCAGTATCATACCAGCACAAAGGAAATAAGCATTAGGATGAAGACATTACTGACACCTGCAGAGTGGAGAGGTGGCAGGATCCCTGGTCCTTAATAGTATCCCTGAGCCACAGAGTGTACTACTGGGTGAAATTTTGCCTGCCTGTGGGAATTCTGTGTCTATTTCTTCTTATGTAAAGCAGTTTGAGCTTGGGTCTGCTGCTAAACTTCTCCTAAGTGATGCAACTATCACATCACTGAGACTTTACCTGGGGGTACCTTTACCTGGGGAGACTTACTAGAAGAAGCAAAAATGGATACTGGGCGGGTAAGTTGGACCATCTCTAGGACATAGTTAATAAGTGGTAGAGACATCACTAAACATGATGTCTTCTGCTTGCAACCTGGAGTTACTTTTACTATCATAAGAGTGGGCAAATGTTTATTTTCTGTTTTGTAGGCTATAGGTTTCTGTTGTGACTACTCAATTCTGCTCTTTAGTGGACGTAGCCATGATGGTTAATGAATGGGTGTGCTGTAACCCCTACATATCTTAAAGATGAAATAGAAATCCCCAGTTCTAAATCTGTTTTCTTTAGTCTATTAGTCAATAAAATTTTGAAAACAATGTTTATGTATTGATATTTATATACTAGAAACTAGGCATCTTGGGTTCTTGTCTCAGGTTTTTGACAATCATCTGCTCATGTGGTCTTGGCCCAGTCTTTACACCTCTCAAAGCCTCAATTTCTTTACCTACAGATTGAGTAAGCTGCAAAGGAAGACCACAAAGGTTCATTTCAATTCCCAATTCTGTTTCTAGTAGAGCAAAGTTCATAAAAAGATAGGGAGTGAGTGGATGGATTTGCATGAATTAGTAATAGTTTGTGTCTCAGGGTGAATAATAAATTTACAGGTGTTAATCACATGATTGAAAAAATGAGTAAACAGATTAAAAAGTAAGTAAATAAATGAAAGTTATGTATGAACCGATGATGCTGATGTCTCATGAACCAAAGTTTAAATGATTAATTCAATTCTGGGCACATGGGCACCAAATTAAAAAAAAAAAAAAAGAAATTTTTTTTTTTTTGAGTTGGAGTCTCACTCTGTCACCCAGGCTGGAGTGCGGTGGCTGGGAGCGGCCTCGACCTGCTGGGCTCTGGCGATCCTTCTGCCTCAGCCTTCCAAGTAGCTGGAACTACAGGCGCGCACTACCACGCCCAGCTCATTTTGATTTATTGTAGAGATGAGGTCTCATCAAATTGCCCAGGCGGGTCTCGAACCCATGGGCTCAGGCAATCCACTCACCTCAGCCTCCCAAAGGCACGGGATTACAGGCTGAGCCACCGAGCCAGGCCAAAAAAAAGAAATTTTAAATGAAAGACCAAACTCCAAGACAGCAGAGTCTCAAATCCTAAGAAAATAACTGAGTAACAATGCTTTGAGTGCCCCCTTTTATATTATAATGTGTAGCTGTTGACACATCCTTGACTCAGACTCCTTCAAAGCTCCAAGCCACTGAAATGTCATCAAATGTAGACAAATGAAAGTTTTCCTTGTCTGTAAAGTACAATGCTCTGTGATTTACTCTTTTAGTTGAAAAATAGAGACTTTGAGAGACTCAAAGGACTCAAAAGAACTATACTTGCTATGAAAGAAACGTTTACTATATGAATTCCTATCTCATGTTCACTGTATTTTATAAACCCCTACCTCATGTTTGCTGTATTTTATAAACCCCTACCTCACATTTGCTGTATTTTATAAATCCCTACCTCAAACCCCATAAGACTAGGCATATGTAAGGCACCTGGTAATAACTGTGACTGTAAAGTTACAAAATATTTGCAGTGTTTGTACTTAGAACTTTGTTAAGTTTTTGTTTGTCCCATAATAACCATGTTAAATGAAATAACCGGTTTCTTCTGCTTCTGCAACCACTGCTGGCAGTGCGTGAATGTTAAGCAATAAGCCCCTCCCGGACATTCCTTTGCTTGAATTATGGTAGGCTCTGTGGCGCCAGCCACTCTTCTGGTGGGCTCTGTGTTGTTTCAAACCTGCTTGTATGTTGAAGCTGACTGTAAACCATAGCTTATCTAACATTCCAGGATGCTTAACTACTTCCCCTCCACCCGTTTGGCCATTAGTAGTCAATAATGGGCAACTGAGCCCGCACCCGTGCAAATCAAAAGTGAACCAACCAATCTCAAGCACTCCTGTCCCCTGACATCACACAGACCTAATTGAGAACTAATTATGCAAGGTCCGTGGACTTCGTTTTCTACGTCATGCTCTCTTCTAGTTGGATAATGTCTCAATCGTAGGAAAAACCAGTCACACCCAGCCCTTCCCTTGCAACTGTTTATATAAACCACTTGCTGTACTAGGCCGGGGCTCTCGTTCCTGTACCGCTGTGTCGGTTACATACGGGAGCCCAGACTCGAGCTGAATAAAAAGCCTGAATAAAAAGCTTCGTGTGTTTGCATCGGAGCTGGCTCTTTGGTGGTCTCTCGGATTTAGGACTTTGGGGTACTACAGACTTGTGATAACATAACTACTTGGCCTTAATCTCTTTTGATTTAAAACAGCTAAATTATGAAAGCCTTTTTTTTTTTTTTTTTTTTTTGTTAAGATGACTCTTGGGAGCAATGTGAAGGATAACTTAAAGGGAAATGTTGTGGGTAGAATTGTTTCTCCCCAAAAATGTTGATTTCCCAACTCTCATCCATAAATGTGTCCTTATTTGGAAATCGTTTTTACAGATGCAATCAAATTAAAGTAAGGTCATACTCAATTAGGGTGGGCTCAAATCCAATATGACTGGAAGTTTGGGAATGGAAGGAAAATGATAGATCACTAACTAGACGAAAACTTGGTTCGACATGAAAAGTTTTAAGATTGGAGAAAGAGAGCACACCCATTAATGTAGAAAGACCTATCAATCAGACAGAGAAAATTTAAATATACAAAATATGCTAGTTTGGAATCTGCCACAAAAATGGCCTTTATCTTGTTTGGGAGGTAATTCCGGAGAGCAGAAGGTGGCACTGAGGAATCCAAGCCTAGGAAAGCAGAAAACTACACAAGTCAGCTGCTGCTGGTGGCAACCAGGACTCCCTTCTGTCGGGGACTTTTTGAGGAACCATGAAGCACACATGGCAACATTGTTACCCTAAGGGACAATGAGGCCAGATCCTTTACAGACCTCCATCACTTTATGTTTGAGGATGGCTTGGAGGCTGTTAAATCTCTGGCTTTTCCAGCCTTCTTTGTATTTGCATGCTGGGAAGCATCTGCCTCAGCTGCAGGTGGGTTCTGAAATAAGCAGAAAGGATGTGTCACAACATCTCCAGCATCTGCTATGCTGGTCCATGGATCAAAATTAGGGCTACCATGTGGTTTTCACACTGTGGCAAAGATTAAAAAAAAAATAAGGGCAACGCAAAGTAGACATGTGTGCGTATGTGTGACACATTATATCTAGCTCTATTTCTATCTCTATGTCCCTTTCAAAATAAAGTTGACAGCTCTCTTCTCTTCCTTGTTGTGTTAATTTTATGACAACTTGACTGGACCACAGGGTGCTCAGACATTTGGTCAAATGTTTTTCTGGGTATTTCTGGATAAGATTAACGTTTGAATTGGTAGACCAAGGAAAGCAGATTGGTCTCCCTAGCATGGGTTGTTCTCATTCAATCAGTTGAAGGTCTGAATAAAACAAAAGGCCAGGCCTCTGGCAAGTAAGAGGGAATGCCTCCTACCTGACTGCCTTGAACTAGGATACTGTTGTTTTTTGTTTTCTGTCTTAGGACTGGAACTGAAACATCTTGAGTCTAGAGCCTGTAGGCCTTTGAGCTGGAACTGAACATAGAACTGTCCTCACAAGTGTATTAGTTCTGAGTTCTCCAGAGAAACAAAACCAACAGGATATCGACCTTTGAACAACATGGGTTTGAATTGGATGGGTCCACTTACATGTTGTTTTTTTTTCAAGCAAATGGAGTTGGAAAATACAGTCTTAGCAGGACACAAAACCCACATACTCCAGCTTGTCAGCTGCAGACCTTGCAACTTCTCAGCTTCCATAATCACATGAGCTAATTCTTCATATTATAGTGAGTATCTTTCTACATATGCAGTTGTCCACTGGTATCTTTAAGAGGTTGATTTCAGGACTCCCACACATACCAAAATCCACACATACTCAAGTCCCACAGTCGGTCCTAAGGAATCTTCATATACAAAAAAATTGACTCTTTTGTGTGCAGGTTTTTAATCTTGCAAATACTGTGTTTTCCATCCACGCTTGGCTGAAAAGAATGAGAGTGTGAGTGGACCCATGCAATTCAAGTCTGTGCTGCTCAAGGGTCAACTGTATATTTGATTGGCTTTCTTTCTTTGGAAAACCCTGACTAATATATTTGGGAGGACACTTTTTTGGTTTTAAAAATCACGGCTTTTATTTTTGATGTCATAAATGAGAAGGGTGAAAAGATACATTGGATTTGGAGGTAGAAGGTGATCAGCAAAACCAACCATGTTTATTAAGCATGTGCCTTATGCCAGGCTCAGTTGTTTTGTATCTTTGTCTCATTTAAGCCTCTCAGGCTGGAATCCCGCCGTAAGAGCTGGGGTTTTCGCCACAGCTCTTCAAACAACTCTGCCATCCTAGAAGGCCTTTCTGCATCCCCCCATCGTCCTCAGGAAAAGCCCCAACTCCATGGTAGTCAACACGCTTCTTCTTGGTCAGTTCCCTTCATATCTCACAGAGTCATCTGTGATCACGCCTCTTGGACTGGCATACTCCAGCCATGCCTGACTCTTGGCCCTTTCAGAGAGAGTCCCACTCAGGCACTACTTCCTTTTTTCAGGAGTTTCTCACAGCACCCCTGCTTCCCTACAAAGAACCTTGGATCCCACTGGGAATGCCATGTGATACTTCTCTTCTGCACTAGAGAGTGAGTTCATTGGAGGCAGAGGCCACAAAGGCATGGAAACTTGTAGGCTCCCAATTAATTTTTGTGGATTGAATTCATGAACTGCAACACCAGGTCCATTTGCTTCTGTGGCCAGTTTTCTCTCCAAACTGCCATTGAATTCCCTCCATCCTTTAGTTTTCATGAGGCAGCTCTAGAATAATAATGAACTAAATTCCAGAGTTGGTGTCAGATGACTTGGCTTATCTCTTTTTCTGCTTGTATCTGGATAACCACTCTGCCCCTCAGTCCCTTCATCTCCAAATCAGTAAAACAACTCCCATAGAGTTATAATATTGACTAAATTTGTTAAGTGATTGTGAAATGCTTTTGTGAACTCAAAAAGGATATACAGGGCAACCCTCTTGCTCCACCCCCCCCAGGAGTTTTTCTGTCCTCTTATTAAATCCTGCTTTCCAAAAAAAAAAAATTTATACACACACACACACACACACACACACAAACACATACACAAATATGAATTATGATAATCCATAATATTAAATATAAAAACCTCCTGGTATAAGTAGTAAGTTTCAGGTGTAATTTACATTTTATATTATTAAATAATAGGAATCTTGAATTATTACTCAGCGGTGACGATGGCAACAATCTTTTAAAAATAAAAATGGTAACTTCTAGCAAAATGTGAAAACTGAAGCCTATAAATAAATTATTATTTTTATTCTCATAAAATATTGAAAAGAATCGCCAATGTTATTTTAATATAGAACAATCGAAAGACAATGAAAAATTCAGTCAGTTCTGAAAAATTAAACAGAAAACAAAATCAAGTATGCTATAACAACAGACATAATAGCAGAAAAATTAAACATTCTAAAAGACTTAGTATATTTTAAAAGCCATTGGCAATAATTCAATTCAAATAAATAGAGAATAATGATGTTGGTGATAGGTCATCCTTCATAAGATGCCCTGCTAACATTTCAAATATAAAATATTGACTAGGAGGGTCTGAAGAGACATATGCATATATTATTAACAAATAAAAAGGCAGAAAAATTAGTGAATCTGAAAAACGCTTTGTATAAAATTATGGACTTCACAAAATACAAAGAATTATGTAATTAAGTGGGTAAAAAAAAATCAAGTTTTAAAATATAAGTTTAAAAATCCAGGCTGCATCACAGAGACATTTGTTTAAGCCAAAGGGAGGAGAAACTAATGTGATGTTTAAAATGACTTTAGCATTGGCTGTCTTTGCTCTAAGGAAGAAATGGTAATTTCCAAAGGTAATTGCATCAAGATTGGGTATTTTCAGATAAACAAAATAGATTGTTCTCTGAAAGGTCCATAAAATGAAGTTTCTTATATTGAATCTCATCTTTCAGGGCTTTCCATTATATACATGGAGACTCACGTTGCATAAAGGCCAAAAATGTACTCCACAAATACTGATTTCCCACAATCTGCCAGGAACTGTCTTAGATGTGGGAAACAAGAAGAATGCGACTTATTTTAAACAGCGTCTTGTCTCATTCATTCATTCATTCATTCACTTGAGACATTCATATTGGGTGCTTACTCTATGTCAGGTCCTGGGATCAAAGAAGAAAAAGTCAGAGATGGTCTCCATCCTTTTAACCCTTACACATGAACGAGAATAGCAACAGAACATCCATTACACTGATCATGTGCCAGGCACTGTGCTAAGCAAATTGCTTTTTATAATTCCCATAATAGTCTGGTGTTGACATTATTTGACTGATGAGGAAATGGAGGCTCAAAAATGGTTAATCACCTTGTCCAAGGTCATACAACTAATCTGTGGAAGTCCTGAAGTTTGAACCCAGATCACTGACTCAAAGTCGATGCTCTTATCTATCCTGCTGTGTCACTTCTTGACGCTGGAACTGTTAGCGGGAAACTGCAAAAAATGGAAAACCATGGTGATTGATGTAATGGTTGGCTAAGATATACAATTCACTGAGGGCAGAAGAGAGAAGAAAGGCAAAAAACTCGTCTTTAGGGTTTAACATTTATTAGCCTCAAAGTAATTTATATACAAGATCTTGTTTAAATCTTTTACTAGCCCCATGAATTAGGTAATCTCATTTTACAGATAATGGAATTGATTATTTCACTTACAAATACTTTTAACTACCAAAAACTGAAAAACTGACCACAGGGATAAAATGAATAGGGTTTTATTTTTCTCACATGAGTTGGTATTGACTTAGGAGCTCGACAGTGTTAGGGTTGACATCTGTGCAATTCTTCGAGCCTGTTCCTCATGGTTGCGAAGTGGTTGCCATAGCTTCAGCCATCATGTTTTCATTCAAAACAGGAGGAAGGAGAAAGGGGTGGCACCACATTTATTTGTCTAAAAAAATTCAAAAAGTAACACATTCCCCAGAGGCCACCCTCAAATCTAGAAAACTGTCTACATACCAGAACATTGTCACATGGCTACATCAAGCCGCAGGGGAGGTTAGAAAAGTGAGTAATCAGCTTTCCAATAATTACAAGGGAAGGCAGCAGAGGAGACAGGAAATGAAGGTCTGTGTGGGGATTGCTGGGATCTGCATGAGAGACAGAGGGCTGTCTTGCTCCCCTCCCAGTAGCTTGCTGAGGTCTGGCAGAACCTGCAGGGCCATCTGGTGCTGCAAGCAAAGTGGGGTGGATAGTGGTAAGGAGCTTTTGGGAGGTGCATATGATCAAAGATTCCCTTAACTGCTTTTTGCCTCGACATTCCTGAAGACAGGGACTTCCTAGAGTCCTGTGTGCCAGCTGGACGAGGTGTGAAGTGTTCTGTACCTTGGGGAAAAAAGAATGAGAGGACCACCAATTTTCCTCAGCGGGTGACCCAGAGGATGCAGACAAAAGACTCACGGCCCTGTAGAATCCACATGAAGGGAACAGAGATTAGAAGGTGAGGCCGAAGCAGGGGAGCTCCTCAGGAAGACTCTCATGCAGTCAAAAGATACCTCACTCGGAAAGGAGCTGGGGTGAGGACCTCTGGCAGGGCCCAAGGGAAAGATGTGCCCCTCTCTGAGGATGTCTTCACTGATAGAGGGTGTCAGGATGAAGCCAAACACTGTCTTTCAGAAAATCAGTCACAGTCCAAATCTGATTCAAGGGGCATCTCTCCACTACCACCATGTCACCACATGTTGGTAGTTACATGAAAGGCAACCCCCATAATCCACCCCTCCAACAAGTCTCTCTTCCCCACTTTTGATCTAGGAGAGCTAGACCGAAAATACAAAGGGGAGGGAGGTTTGTGTTTCGGGTCACCCCTACCTCTCCTTTCCCTTTAAGGAGTCAGAGGCTGGTCGATGAGGAAGGAGTCGCTCATGCCCATAACTTCTAACCTAACCCTTAATGCCAGTATGCATCCCGAGGTCAGGGGTGTTAGAGAGAGGGCAGAGAAAGATGAGATTTAAAGTGTCTAAGTCTGAAGTTTTAAACCAGTCTGGACTTTTAGTAACTGGATATATCTAAAAAATCATGTCATCTCCCCAAGATGCCCCTCAGAGATTCAAAGGACATTCTAAAGAGGCTAAAGGCAGCAGCTGTAGAAAAGTAAGTGTTTCAGATTTTCATGTTTCTGTCCCACTGAAACAATACGCCTGGTTTATATTGAGGTATACATTAAGTTGCTGAAAAACCAAGTACCCTCTGTAGGTGGAGATGTAATCTTTTCCAAGAACGGTATCATTTTGAGTTGGGTGGACATCTGGAGCGCCTGACAGCAAATTTGAGTGCCCTTTGGGTCACCAGGGAAGACTGCAAAAATAAGGATTCTTGGAGATTTCAATTCAAGAGCCCTGTGGTGGGTCCCGGGGATGGAGACGCAGCCATAGATTATGTTTGAGAATCACTGCCCTGAACCTTTGGGTTCACTCTGGGGCCACCATGCACAACTGGGTACCAGTTGTGCCTGATGAATTTGCAGGGAAACATTTATCATTCTCCCGTTGAAGCAGCATTTGTTGCTTGTTTTTCTTCATGAGACCAACTATCATACGCAAAAATCTTGTGTGTTCAATTTTAGGTTCTTAAAAGTAGGAGTTACCTCTTTTGGCAAAACCATAATAACAGAGTTTTGAATTTGAACAACAACAACAACAACAACCCAGAAACTAGGGAAGGCCAAAGAGTTTTCTTTTCCATATAACTCTTGTCAAATAAAACTTCAGACAGTCAGGCTCAGTGGCTCAGCCTGTAATCCCGCACTTTGGGAGGCTGAGGTGAGTGGATTGCCTGAGCCCGCGGGTTCAAGACCCGCCCAGGCAACTTGGCGAGCCCTCATCTCTACAATAAATCAAAACTTAGCCAGCCGTGTTAGAATGCGCCTGTAGTTCCAGCTACTTGGAAGGCTGAGGCGGAAGGATCACTGGAGCCCAGCAGGCTGAGGCTGCGGTGGCTGGAAGCGGCCACTGCACTCCAGTCTGGGTGACAGAGTGAGACTCCAACTCAAAAAAACAAAAAACAAAAGACAAACTTCAGATTGCTTATTTGCATGGTTCCTGCCTTTCATCAGGAGGTGCTGTGAGACAGTAGAGAACATATTTTCATGTTTCTTACGGTTAGGACTTTCTGAGCAAAGAAATCTGGTCCTTGAGATGAAGAACAAGCCTGGAATCAAAAGGGTGATTTAAAGTCAAGGAACCTCAACAGGGATTTAGAGATTTATCTATGTGTTTACATTTCAAAGAGGGTTAAAGCCCTTGGTTGTAAACTCCAGTTTGTCTTACCTACCCTTTGAAATGAAACATTTATTTACATTCTGAAGGGTAAGAATCAGACCTTTCTTTTCCTTCCCCAAAGGGATACCGTTCAATCAGGAGATCAGGTTTCCTTCTCTCACTCTGGAGTGGAGGAGGCAATGGTATATTCACTCCCAGATTCATATGTTTGGGATTTGGGATGCCTCTCCAGCGGTACAAGAGACTCTCTTTGTATGTACATGTGTGACTCTCACAGCACTTGCCCTGAAGGGGAAAGAAGTGGTGCCCAAAGAAGGGATGCAGTCACGGCTCTAAGTAAGGCATAACTATTGCCTTGATCCAGAAGGCTCAGTTTTGTACTCAGGATCATAGAAATCAATATAGATGTTAAAAACTTAACCGTGGAGTCTGAAGAAGGTTGGGATTCCAGAGATGGTGTAGCGTACTTATTGATGGGGGCAAGCAGCCGCAGAGGGGTTGTCTAGACTTCCAGCTGAGTCTCTTCATTCACCATGGTGTAGTGTCTGGTGCAGAGTGAGGTGGCAGAGCTGGGAGATCTTCTGAGTCACCACTTTTTGTGTGTAATTATAGAAAGTACAAAACTATTTGCAATGACAAAAAAGTACAAATTACAATATTATAAAAAATACCAAAAAAGAAAAAAACAAAAGAAAAGAGATCTGATTTTTTGATTTCACATGATTTCATACAAGGCTTTCCTAAAACCCCCCAAACATAGTGTGGGTCAGTGTTTCACAAACATGTTCTGGAAGTGAGGTCTTCTTATTCTCCACACAATACACACTAGAAAGTTTGAAACTCTGGAGGGGGCAGGGGTGGAGAGATAATGTTCAAAATTTCCCTGGGTTGCTTCTGACTTCTTTTTCAGGAAAGAAATAAAGAGCCCATGGTGATATCTAGTCATTATCTTTTTTTTTTTCATTTTATGTTTATTTGGTATTTTATACACACACACACACACACACACACACACGGCATATATATGGTTTGTCAATATCTATGGTGTAAATACTTCCATTACAGTGGACTTCAGCCTACCAACATGATGTCAATCAGCTTGCAAAATTCCCGAAAATTTAACAATAGGCTCTTCCAAGCTGGCATGAACCAACTGCACCACACCATTGACATATGGCTAAAACAAAACAAGATAGAACATACATCTCAAAAGTTCAAGCAATATAGGAAAATTCCAAATAATAACTGTAGGTTGTCCCCCACTTTAAGAGTTGGAGCTAATTCCCCTACTCCTCACCATTGAGAGTAGACTATACTTAGTGACTCCTTCCAAAGAATAGCATAGGAAAAGGGAAAAATAATATTTAAAGTGGTGACATATGGCAAACACTGCCTAAGTTAGGTGATAAAAGTTAACATTACCAGTGGTGTCATACAAATATTATGCAAGACTGGATTTGATATGATGAGAAAGGTAATTCACATGTGTGGTGTTCTTTCAAAAAACTCATAGCCCCAGGATAATCATAAGAAAGGCATAGGACAAACTAACATTACAGGACATTCTACGGGATATTTGGGCAGTATTCCTCAAGACTCTCAAGGTCATGGTTACCAAGGATAGACTGAGAAACTGACACAGACCAGATGAGACTGGAAGACATGACAGCTAAATGTTATGAAGTATTCTGACTTGGATCCTGTAAATAACATCAATAGAAAATCAGATGAAATAAAAATGAAGCCTGGGGTTTAGTTAGTAGTAATACAGCAGTGACAGTTTCTTGGTTTTGTTAAATGAAGTGCAGGGGAAAAAGTGTAACCCTTATACATGCTTAGTTGGAAAAAACTTCTGTTACGAGAGACAGATTAACAGGAAGAAAACAAACAGAAGTTTATTAAAATGCATATTTCATATGTACATAGTAGACACCCAGGAATGAATAGTTCCAAAGAAGTGGCTTTGAATTTTAGCTTATATAACATATTCAACAAATAACAGTAAATTTTTAGAGAAGTGACCAAACAAAGAAAAAGAACTTTGAGTCTTTATAGGCCATAATTGGAGGGAAACTCAAATAATTGGCAGCTACAAGTTTGTTCATAAAGCTTGTTAATGCAGATTGCTCTCGTATCATATACAAACAAAAAAGACCTAAAGTTGTCTTCAGGTGATAATCTCTGTTTTTCCCTAGTATAGAGGGGAATGAGAATGCCTTTTGTCTTTGTAAATCTATGACCTACTTTTAGGCAAATAGAGAGAAGGCAGAGAGCTTTCCTGCTTCTTCTTCCTAGCTGACTTCAGCGCCACAATTCTTCATATTTTGGGGAGGCATATTCTGGTCTCTCACAGTACCATGGAGATGTAAGATATTAACAATGGGCAAGACAGTTTGAGGGGCATATGGGAACTCTATCTTCACAACTTTTTTCTGAAATTTTCTGAAATTACTGCAAAATAGAAAGGTTTATTAAGACCTTTAAAAACCAAGTGTTAGAAGGATGGAGGATGGATAGGTGGAGCACAGAGGATTTTTAAAGCAGTGATATTTCTCTATATGATACTACTATAGTGGATACATGCTATTATATATTTGTCCAAACCCATAGAATGTTCATCAAGAGTGAACCCAAATGGCTCTTTGTGTGTGGGAATGGGGGCATAAGGAAACTCTACTTTCTGCTCAATTTTGCTGTGAAACTAAGAAATCTCTAAAAAATGAAGTGCATTTTAAAAAGCAAGCGAGTATCATTTCTAAACCACAGGGACTTTAAGCGGGGCATTAGTTTTTTCTTCCCTCATTGTAGGTATATGGTCCACCTCTCAGAAGGAGCCAGAGTTTCTGGTGTTCCTCTCACAAGGCATAGAATGCTATTAATTTATCTTAGTTAATGTTAATTTTCCAATAAGAGGAGACAAAGGTGGTATCAGAGCTCTTGGACTCTACATAGGGACTTTTGTTGAGGGTTCTATAACCTCTTCATTTTTTGAAGTAACTTCCTTAAATCAAAAGAGCCCTTGTTTGCTTTTTGCATATTTTGCTGGATTGTTTCATAGATTTTTCAAAATGTGTTACTTCTTTATTCAATTAGAAATGTAGACATTAGGGTCTTAAATTATGTATTTGTAAATATCATTTTATGATTAGATTTATAAAATCAACTCAATTTCAGAATCATTGCAAATAGGTTATCTTGTCTATCTGTGAGCTAAATAGATACAAAAGAAAACAGAACTAAAAGGGTTTTTTTTGAAATTTAATTCCTTTAAGTTCTCAAAGAAAATAACAGAAATACAACACACACTCATCTTCATTCCATGACAAGCAAATGCTATTTCATAGAATGTTAAACTTGAAGAGAACTTGGACAGCATATGGGGTGCAGCCCCTCAATAGAGGGAGAGGAAAACTGAAGACTGCTCAGGGTCACCCAGGTAGTGACAAAGGTTAGGTAAGTCTCTGGGCATCTTGACTCTCACCTCAGGTACTTGCCATTGTATGCAGCTGGTCAAAATGCATTAGAACATGAGGAAGAACCATCACAAAGTGTTAACTTAACAATGGTGAAAAGAAAAATGAAGGTATCTGTGGTCCTTTAACAAGCATCCTTTTGTTTTCAACAATAATCCATGTCTGCAAAACCATCATTTATCAGTGTCCTAACTTTGCTACAGCTGCTTCCTTTTCTTGAACAAAAATCTTTAACTTTAAAATACATCTTTAAACTTTGCTTTCAGCTTTAATTATCCATCCATTTGCCTCCATTGTGGGAATTATAAAAGCACTCCTTTTTTCCCCCTTCCCTAAATCAGAAATAAGTCATAAACTAAAGATTGTCCAGCACACTGAGGAGTCTAGAAAATAACTTCAGGCAAAGTTATTCAACTAGGTATCAAATTAGCATGGGTCATTGAGAGAGGAGATAGCTGGAGAAAAGCTAGGCAGACAGACAGGATGGGTCCTCTGGTAACAAAGTAGCCAACTTCCTGCAGGCCTCTGAACTGATACACTGTCATTTGTAAACAAGCTCCCTACACGCCCCACAGACTAAGGTAAGAAAACACTCAACTGCAGGGTTATAAAACAAACCAAACAGTTCACTGATAAGTGCTGACCAATCAGCTCACTATTAGGCCCCTATCTCCAGCTGATTGGTTCTTAGTACTGACCAATCAGCACAACTATTGCCAACCAATCAGCACACAACTAGCGCTAGGCTCTCTGCTCTGTTTTAGGGCTATATAAGCACCAGATTTCAGCTCCAAATTGGCAACCACTTGGGTCCCCTTCTTTCTGGGAGCAATAAGTCCTGCTTTCCCACCTTCCAGGTGCCCATGTCCCTCATTCCTCCTGGGTGTGAGACAAGAACCTGGACCTGAAGAACTGCAGAAGATCATCAGAGCAGAAGAGCCACGCATCCCAGAGACCAGTTTGCCAGCCAATGGAGCTGGCTGAATTGGGAGAGCTGTTGGCAGAAGGTGAGACTCTGAAACTGAGACACTTCTGGGGCTGGCTTGTCAGCCCACCAAATTAAGAACACTCTCTCAGGGCTTGGTTTGCTGGCCCATTAGAGCCAACATTTCTGGGGCTTGGCGTTCCAGCCCATTAGAGCTGACACTCTTGGAGCACAGGCCAACTGGATAAAAATCCATATCACTATGTCTTCTGCCTGTGAAACCATCCTTCAAAATACCACAAAAGCAAGAGAGAAGGTTGTGGATCTGAGAATGTGAATAAAAACGAATGACTTCCCAGAAAGAAAACAGCGATTGGGTTATAGTACAGGGGAAGCATGGTGGTTCACATTGGAAGAAGGCAGGCACTGCTGATACAGGAAGCTCTTTTATTGTTTGTTTCTTTCTCCCATGTTTTTGCCAACATAAACCAGAAAAATAGTAGCATTAGTTTAGTCCTGGCTATAGACCACAGAGAAATAACACATGCAACTTGAATAATAAAAGAAATAGCAGGTGAGGATAAACCTCTCCCTTCTCTACAGAGCAAGAATCAGATGATTAGGTTATAAAATTGCAGTATTCAGGGCAGAACTCCAGATAAATATTTTGAAGGCTATTATGAATTGAATCGTGTCTCCCAAAATTTATGTGATGAAGTCCCCCGTACCTCAGAAAGTGATCTTATTTGTAAATAGCATCTTTGCAGTCTTAATTTGTTAAGATGAAATGATACTGGAACAAGGTGGGCCTCTAATCCAATAAGGGGTTGTTGTCTTTTAAAAAAGGGGGGATTTGGGTACAGACAAATATAGGAAGAACACCATGTGGAGATAAAGGCAGAGATCTGGGTGATACTTCTACAAGCCAAGGAATGCCAAAGATTGCCAACACCCCAATCTAGGGGGAAAGCATGGGACAAATTCTCCCTCACAGCTGTCAGAAGGAATCAACTCTACTGACATCTTGATCTAGGACATCTAGCCTCCAGAATGTGGGACAATAAACTGTTTAAGCCATTCAATTTGTAATACCTTATTGAGGCAGCCCTAGCAAAGGTTGATCTTGCCTGGTAAGGCTGGCAAAGACTGAAACACATGTATTATGCTAGAGGCTCAATGTCCTGGGACATGGTCCTTTCTTCTCCTTAAACTTCCAGGAGGGCAAACAGGGACTGACTTTTGTCTCTCCTGATAAAGCTATTTATACTCCCAGGGGAACATGAACTCACTGCTGACGGCTCAATCAATATTAAACAAACAACAACAACAACAAAATGGAAGCAACCCATACCAGATGAAGTAGAACAAAAGGAGCAAAGTAAAAAGGAATTTTAAATGTAATAAATATCTTCAAGGAATAGTCAAGGGAATTTGTAATAAAGGCCAGCACAGCAGTTATAAAGAATAATCAACTTGAAAGTTAGGATATCGGAAGTATACAGTTGAAATAAGAGAACTCAATATACATGCTTTAGAGAGAAAAAAAAAAGAGTGAAGATAGTATTAAGGCCCTTGTTTTGTTTGAGGAAAAAAAATAGAGTTAATGTATGTTTAAGAGACTGATAAAAATAAACAGTATAGAGCCTAGCAATTAAGGATAAGTACTTTAAAAGTAAATGAATGACTTTCAAGCAGTAGAATACAATTTGATAGCAGATACATAAGCCAAAAAAATCATTTATTTTTATTTTTTAGAGACAGAGTCTCGTTTTGTCACCAAGGCTGGAATACAGTGGCACCATTATAGCTCACTGCAGCCTCAAACTTCTGGGCTCAAGCAATCCTCCCACCTCAGCCTCCCACACTACCACACCTGGCTAATTGCTTTATTTTTTGTAGAGGCAAGGTCTCACTATGTTGTGTAGGTTGGCGTTGTACTCTTGATCTCAGGCAATTCTCCTGCCTCAGTTTCCCAAAGTGCTGGGCTTACAAGCATGAGCCACCAGGCCCAGTCAAATAAATCATAATTGAATTGCATTCTTTTTGAGCACATAAGAAATATTCACAAAAATTAACTAGATGTTGTCCAAAAAAAAGTATAAACAAGAATAATAGTATGATTAATGAATTAAACATCTGATAAAATTCAACATAATAATATTAAAAGTTGTCAGAAAACTTGAACTAGAAGGGAACTTCTTAAAGTTGGTAAAGGATATATACCCAAACTACAGTAAAAGAGGATCTTTAATGGAAAAATCTTTGATCAATTTTATTAAGATAATAAAAATAGAATGCAACTCATTATTGCTACTGTGAGTGTGGTTTTGGAGGTCTTAGGTACTATCAGTCAAAAAAATAAGCAAAAGTATAAA
This sequence comes from Carlito syrichta, assembly GCF_000164805.1. NCBI lineage: Eukaryota > Metazoa > Chordata > Mammalia > Primates > Tarsiidae > Carlito > Carlito syrichta. The sequence continues at coordinate 154,784 of NW_007052644.1, forward strand.
GACTGGAAGGAAAGAAGAAAGTAAAATTAATTGAATATGATAATCTACACAAAAACCCAGTCCAAACTGTTAGAATTAATAAGACATATCAGTAATATTAGCAGAGACTTTATCAAATTATAATCAATAGCATTTCTCTATACCAGCAACAACAAATTAGAAAATACGATGGAAAATAACACAACATTTACAACAGCAGTAAATCTATAGCATATTTAAGAATTTACTTAACCAGTAACACATAAGATCCTTACAGAGCATAATTTACAGCTTTACTAAAGGAAATAAACAATGTCCTGAATAGACAAATATACCATTGTGCTCTTGGGTGAAATGACTTAAAATTAATAGAGTCAGTTATTTAAAAATGAATTTACAAGACTCCTGCTGACACCCTCCATTGTGACATCAGAGAAGCCCCAGTGTAGAAAGCAAATATCACACGCTGTGTATTGAAAGATTTGAGATTCTGGATTAAGATGGTTGACATGAGGCAGCTAGAGTAAGTTTTTCCTACAGAGTAAACTAAGATAGAGTTTTCTGAGCACTCAGAGAGGAATGGATTTAGCAATACACCCCACAAGTCTCCAAAGGAGTGATAATAAACACTTAGAACAAAAAAGAAGAAAAACAAATCCACCAACCTGGGCTGGAACTGCGAGACTCTTTCCTGTACAACTGCAATCCATCACAGCCTCCAGACACAGTAGGGAAGGTGAATTGTGGGAATTTGGGAATTCTGTGCTCCTGTTCTAAACTTGTAGGGTTCCCTGGGCTTTGTGGGACTCCAGCACCTCATGGGAAACTGCCTTCTCCACAGTCATGCTCTACTGTGGACTGGTGCAGGTAAAAAACCTTGAGCAGCACCAGCTACCATCTCCCAGGAACTCCACCCTTGCAGGGTGGAGGGGCTGCTTTCTAGTCATTTTTGGAGGCAATGGGCCTTGAAGGCAAACCTGCAGCTGCAGACAATTCCTGGCTGAATGGGTTGCCTGAGAACTCCTGAGGCCCTGAGGCTGGCTGCAACTTGACATTCAGATCACAGATTACTTGAGGCCAAGGCAGGAACTGGATGGGATGTGTTGCCATAGCAACCTCTAAATTCTCCTTGTGAACTCTTCCAGGCCTGCTCTGCACAACAGTGTTACCCTGGTGGTCTGGGACTCCCTTCTGATAACTATTGAAGTATCAGAATGCACACTTGTGGGGTACTTCATCTTCTTTCCTCTGCACTACCCCAGAAGATTCAAAAGAGACAAATCTTGGGAAATCCCCAGAGCCCTGTCCTCAGCCTAGGCTGGCTGGGCACCTATTTGGAGCAACACCCACCAAGAAGAAGCCCTACAGTCACCATTGTAGTGGTTTCTCCCACAACTGCCGCCTCCTGGCTGGAGATCAACAGTACAGCCAACCACACTGAGTACAATACCTTAGCTTTGGGGAAGGCCAGATCCCAAGTATCCACTGACAACACCTTTTGAGCCACTCCAGTCATTCAAGATGCCATGAACCAGTGCAGGTACACAGCAAAGGGTTGTCACATCTGACAATTGAGAAACTCACCATGACAAGGCTATATATAATCAAGAGAACCCTACAGTGCCTATATCATCCCCTTACCAGCCTCAAATAAGAAAAAAATTGTCTACCCAAATGAAAAGAAACCAGAAAAATAATTCTGACAATATGAAAAAACAGGGCTTTCCAACACCCCCAAAGACCACACCAACTCTTCAGCAACAGACCCTAACCAAAATGAAATTATCGAAATTCCAGACATAGAATTCAAAAGGTTGATGATAAAATTGGTCAATGAACTTCAGGAGAAAGTTGAAAATGAACATAAAGAAATTTTAAAAATTATTCATGACATGTATGAAAATTCTCCAAAGGATCAATGAAACAAAAAGTTGGTTATTTGAAAAGATAAACAAACTGATAGACCATTAGCTAGATTAATTAAGAAACAAAGAAAGAAGACTCAAATTAGCTCAATCAGAAATGAAAAAGGAGAAATTACAGCTGGTAGTGATGAAAAATTCAAAAGATCATTCAAGACTATTAAGAACACCTCTATGCAAACAAACTAGGCAATCTAGAGGAAATGGATGACAAATTTTTGGAAGCATACAACCCCCAATAGAAATCCTGAACAAACCAAGCTAGTAACTAGATTGAATCAGTAATTATTAAAAGTCTTCCAACAAATAAAATCCAGTACCTGATGGACTCACAGTTGAATTCTACCAGATTTCAAAGAAGAACTGGTATCAATTTTACTGAAGATATTCCACAAAATTGAAGAAGAGGGAATCCTCCCTAACTCAGTCTCATAGACCAGTATCACTCTGATACCAAAAACAGGCAAATACACACACACACACACACACACACACACAAACACACACACACACACACAAACACACACACACACACACACACACACACCAAAACAAAAATCAAAACTACAGACAAATATCCCTTATAATAGGCACACAAATCCTCAACAAGATATTAGCAAACCAAATTCAACAGCACATTAAAGAAAAAAACAAAAAACAGAAAACAATAACAAAAAAACACCATGACAAAGTGGGTTTTACCCCAGAGATGTAGGGGTGGTTCACATATGCAAGTCGACAAACATGATCCACTATGTAAACAGAATTTAAAACACAAATCATATAGGACCAAAAAAGAGCCAGAATAGCCAAAGCAATCCTAAGCAAAAATAACAAAGCTGGAAGCATCACATTACCTGACCTAACTCTGAATTATTAATTATTCTGTAAAGTTGTTAACCAAAACAGCATGGTACTGCCACAAGAGCAGACACTTGGACCAATGGAACAGAATATAAATTCCAGAAATAAACCCAGATACTTCTAATCAACTGATCTTTGACAAAGCAGACAAAAACATACTTTGGGGAAAGGATACCCTATTCAACAACAAATGGTGCTGGGAAAATTGGATAGCTACATGCAGAAAATGAAATTTGATCCCTGTCTCTCCCCATATACAAAAATTAACTCAAGATGGATTAAAGGCTTTAACATCAGACCTGAAACCATAAAAATCCTAGAAGAAAACCTAGAAAAAACCTTTCTGGATGTCGACTTAGGAAATAATTTATGGCTAAAACCCCGAAAGGAAATGCAACTAGAATGAAAATAAACAAGTAGGACTTAATTAAACGAAAAAGTTTTTGCTCAGCAATAGAAATAATCAACAGAGCAAACAAGCCACTTAAAGAATGGGAGAAGCCGGGCTCGGTGGCTCAGCCTGTAATCCCACACTTTGGGAGGCTGAGGTGAGTGGATTGCCTGAGTCCGCCGGGTTCGAGACTCAAGTGAGCAACTCGGCGAGACCTCATCTCTAAAACAAGTCAAAAAAATTAGCCGGGCATGGTAGCGCACGCCTGTGATTCCGGCTCCTCGGAAGGCTGAGGCGGAAGGATCGCCGGAGCCCCGCGGGTCGAGGCTGCGGTGGCCGGGAGCGGCCCCTGCGCTCCAGTCTGGGCGACCGAGTGAGACTCCAACACACGCACACACACACACACACACAAAAAAGAATGGGAGAAGATATTATGTAGAATATATAATACATGTGACAAAGTATTAATATCCAGAACCCACAAACAACTCAAACAAATCAGCAAGCGAAAAGGAAATGATCCAGTTAAAAAGCGGGAAAATGAAGCGGTGTGAAAAGGCAAGAACGACCCCGGACAGACCAAAGCCGGCGCGCGGCTCCATCCCCGCGTGCGACGCCTTCGTTCCGCTGCGTCACCACCACGCCCGAGACAAAGGCCGACGGGGATGCTAAAGGAGACAAAGCCAAGGTGAAGGACGAACCCCAGAGCAGGTCTGCAAGGTTGTCGGCTAAACCTGCTCCCCCAGAGCCAGAGCCCAAGCCTAAGAAGGCCCTGGCTAAGAAGGGAAAGAAGGTACCCCGAGGGCAACAGGGAAAACAACCCTGCAGAACATGGAGATGCCGAAACAGACCAGGCACAGAAAGCTGAAGGTGCTGGAGGTGCCAAGCGAAGCGTGTGCATTTTGGATAACCGGGTACTTCTGGTGACTGTACAGTTTGAAATACTATTTTTTATCAAGTTTTATAAAAATGCAGAATTTTGTTTCTTTTTTTTAAAGCTAGGTTGTTAGCACACAGAACACTTCATTGTTGTTTTTTGGGAAAGGGGCATATGTCACTGATAGAATGTCTCCAAAGCTGGATTGATGTGGGGAAAACACCTTTCCCTTCTAGTTTTAAGAGACTTCCTCTTGGCTTCCAGGAGGAGGGATTCCCCGATGTTGACACACATAGCCACCTTGGTACAAACACCTTGTGGTGTGAAAAAAAAAAAATTCATTTTTTTTATGGCCTCTTCTCCATTTTTGCCTTCAGCATAGACTTAACTCCCTTAAACCCAGACATCTTTTGGGAACTGACCCCCAATAATTGGTTACCAGTATGTCAGTGATGCCACTGAGATGGCACCCCTCATAAGAGCAGCAGTTTTGTTTCTAGACTGTGGATCTTCAGACAAATTCTGCCATTTTCATTTCATTTCCTGAAAGTCAGGGTCAACTTGTTAAAAGTTGTCAAACAACATGCTAAATGTGAAATGTCAACCCTCACTCTAAACTTTCCCTGTTCAGAGCATCAAATGAAGACTTCAATGGGTTTTTATAGTGACTTTCTGATTTTGGTAGTCCATTAAAGAAGGAAGTTTGAAAGTTGTTGTATACAATTGTTTATGAAAAGTATCTTTAAAAAAGCCGGATACAGTTTGACTTGGAAAAAAAAAAGTGGGAAAATGACATGAATAGATGTCTCTAAAAAGAAGATATATAAATGGTCTACAAACATATGAAAAAATGTTAAACATCACTCATAATCCAGGAATGGCAAATTAAAACCACAACAAAAGACCATCTCACACCAGTCAGAATGGTCATTATTAAAAAATCAAAAAATAATAGTTGCTGGCACAGATGTGAAGAAAAGCGTACTATTGCTGGGAGTGTAAATTGGTGCAACCTCTATGGAAAGTGATATGGAGATCTAAAAGTAGATCCAGCAATCCCACTACTAGGTATCTATCCTAAGGAACAGAGGCTGTTATTTAAAAAATACACCTGCACCCGCATGTTCATCACAGCACAATTCACAATTGAAAGACATGGTATCAACCTAAATGCCACCAACTGATAAATGGATAATGAAAGTGTGGTATATATACACCATGGAATACTGTGGCAGTCATAAAAAAGAATAAAACCATGTCCTCTGCAGCATCAGGGATGGAGCCACAGATCAGAAAGAGAAAAACCAAACACTGCACGTTCCCCCTTATATGTGGGAGCCAAACAGTCACAAAGATGAAAATAATAGACCCTGGGGACACCAACAAGGGGGGCATGTTAGGGTTCAAAAACTACCTGCAGAGCTCAGTGTCCACTATCTGGGGAATGGGCCACCTAGACCCAATCCCCACCCCTCTGCAATATGTCCATGGAGCAAATATGCATGTGTACCCCCAAAACTAAAATAAAAATTAAAAAATTAATTTACAAACTAAACGCAGTTTTTAAAAAATCCAGCATTATTATCTGGTAAAATTAAGAGACTTATTATCAAATTTGTGGTAAACAAAAACATTCATGAATAGCTAAGTCAATTTTTAAAAAGAAGAGCAAATAAAAGAGGGTTCCCTAGTAGAAATGAAGACATAGTACAAAGCCATGAAAACATAAGCAGTGCTGTTGCAGGAATAGTCAACTAGAACAATGAAATGGAAGAGAAAGTTCAGAAGCAAATCTATGTATATCTAGGAACTTGACATATTATAGGGGTGGCAAGTCAGATCAATGGAAAAAGGATAGACTTTTCAGAAGTTAATATTGGGAAATAGACTTATATTAAGAAGAAAAATGGAGGTCTCTACCTTAACCATAAACAAAAGGAGTAACGTTTAGATACTTAGAGACTTCAGTGTGAAACCTACAGCTGTAAGCTAATAAAAAAAAGATGAGAATTTTAAAATGGGATTAGTATCTGAATACTAGATATTATTTGCAGGATATGAGTATCCTGCAAATCTACAAGAAAAAGGCAAGAAAACCAACTCAGTGCTCAAAGAACATGAGTAGGGGTGCTGTAGAATGGGAAATTCAAATGACCCACACGTGTAGCAAAAGACTTCAACCTCTCTCGTAATCGTAGAAATGCCCAACTTCAATAGCAATATGACACCACCTTGACCTGTCAGATTGGCAAAGATCATATTGTTGGAGGATATTACGTTCAACATGGATGGAGGGATGTGGTGGAAACAGGATGCTTCTCATTTCAGCCCATATGAGAAATGTGGGAAATATGATCTAGCCCATGGTCAACTAGACCAGTATTCTGGGGAATGGTCTGGCAAGCAATATGGCAGAACTCAGAAAGAGACTGTGTTTGAACTTGAAAAATAAACAGATTTTAATTAGAAATATACACTTCTACAATTTTTTTTTTTTTTTTTGCACAAAACATCAAGCTGGAGGACATAAAAGAATTTGTATTGATAGATATGAACCCCTCAGTGAATGGCAGTCCAACTTTATTCTCTGGGCAATGCAGTTTGGAGGAAAGACCATGTCCTTTGCATCAGCCCCTCTACCTTCAACTTCAGCAGTCTTTTTGCTTGCTATTGTTGTTAAAGCCATTGGCACCAGGAGACTGAATTCTGCTATAGTAGATTACTCTTGCTAACCATCAGCTCAGACTAAAAAGCCAGCCACACAGGCCTAAATAAAATAATACCTCAAAAACTACTTGGCTTGCCATCCCAATATTGGTTGAGCAGGTTCAAAGATTGGACCAATTGGAGCAAACATTTAAGTCATCTTTGATTTTCTAGTTGGTAACGTACTTCCTAACATTTAGGGACTTAATTGCTTTTATGGAAAGAAGAGACAAACCCCTTGGTCCCAACAATATAGGAAGACATTTTTTGAGGATGGTAAACTTGGCTGCTTTTCCTTCACTGAGGGTCCTTTTATTTAAGAAACATACAGACCTCCAACTGTGTGTCAGGAAATACACAATGCACAACATGCCTTGATTCACAGCATCCTCCCTCAGACCCCACATATAGGGACCATCAGATCTCTATGTACGAATGAGGAACCGAGGTCTGGAAAGCTTGACTGCCTGACTCACAGTCACACAGTAAAATGTAGAGTTGGAAATTAAACCGTCTTCCAACTTCAAAACTTTTCAAGGAACAGCTATAAGGTGAGTCCCTCCCTTGTTAATAGAGAAGTTTTGAGCTAAACCAGACACGTTCTCTTTCCTTAAGAACTTATCTGCTCAGGCAGTTAAAAACCTAAGAGATCACCAAGCAAAGTTTAATTCTCTCTGATTAGGGGATTGCCTTCCAAGAGATAGCATATTAGTCAGGTTTTGGGGAATGAGCAGAATTTGAATATGCCCAGGGGCATTCAGTAAGAAATCACCACGACCACAGGCTTAGCCATAGGAAAAGGTGGAGTGCTTGTATCAGAAATAGTAAGGGTAGTTGGAAATTAAGAGCTGAATGCAGAAAAAGACCTGAAATGCATCTTCACAGGTGTGATAGTTACAAGTCTAGGATTTTATAATAGCACTGAAAGAAATACAGTGAAGCAAAAGTTCTAAACATGGAACCGGGAGCTTTGTGAACCCCTGAAGTTGTTGACCAAAATGTGTGAGCAAGTATGTGTATGTGGGTATGTATGTGTGAGTGTGTAAGTGTGTGTTATGGGGTGGTCGTTTGACCGTCATTTTCTGAGGACAAGATTCATGGTCCACGACTGACCACCGGTTCATTACAGATGACAGAACCTACAGAAAGGCAAAAAACTGCTACAGTTAGAAAGAGAAGGCAAGGGACACCTCGGATTTGATGAAGGAGGCTGGAAGAAAATGGACCGAGAGAGGAATCATGCACATAAACTAGTACAGAGGACAAAGAGAGAAAAGTTCTTTAAAGCATGGGTTGACTGATCAGTCACGCCTAACTAGATGGAGAGATCAACACACACGTGAGTGTGTGTAGCAGATGTGATCACCTGTGCTCTCTTGAGTTATCAAGAAATCATTTGCGGGCTCTAATGCTGTAATGGATTAGGAAGAATCAAGTAAATGCAAACAAACACAACTGAAAACAGAGTCCTATTTAAAAATGACCCACAAGATGGCACTGTGGGCCAATAAGAATATTCACCTGACTTTCAAGAGTGAAATATATTCATCTTTCATTTGTTTTTCTTTATCCTTTACTAATATACTACCATCCAATCCTGTGCATTGTTTGTGTATTAAAAACACTGGCATTTGGAAATAATAATCCTAATTTTCTTGATTCCTGCTTACTTTTTATATAATCCTCACTAGACTTTGGAAAACCTTCATTTAAATCCTGGTTTTAAAACAGGAAGTTAGATTTTATTCTTTTTTTTTTTTTTTTTTTTTTGAGTTGGGGTCTCACTCCGTCGCCCAGGCTGGAGGGCAGTGGCCACTCCCGGTCACCGCAGCCTTGACCTGATGGGCTCCGGCAATCCTTCAACCTCAACCTTCCAAATAGCTGGAACTACAGGTGCGTGCTACCACACCCGGCTAATTTTTTTGATTTATTGTAGAGGTGAGGTCTCGCCAAGTTGTCCAGGTGGGTCTCAAACCTGCAAGCTCAGGCAATTCAAACCTTGGCCTCCCAAAGTGTGGGATTACAGGCTGAGCCACCGAGCCCGGCTGATTTTATTCTTAATGTACTAAAAACTCTCAGAAGACAATGTGTAGTCACTGCTGGAATTTATTGGTCCTCGGGGAGTTTTGAGATTGGGAAAGATAGGAGAGAAATAAGGGTGAAAAAGAGAAAAGGGCTCTAAATTTGAACAGATAAAGAACACAAGCTTCAATCGTGATTGGCTTGGCAAGGGAATAAAACAGCCAGGAAATCCACATAGGTATAATGTTGCTTCCAAGAAAAAGAATCTCATCATCTTGGGGTGTGTGTTAGCTGGGGCTTTCACTTAGAAACGTGTGTTATTTATTTATTATTGTTGCCGTGTAGAAAGAACAACAAATGGCTTAAATTAGGCATCAAGAAGAGGAGTTAAAAATGTATCATTTGGTCAAAGGAAAGCATAATCCAATTTTACATTTATATGGCACTTAACTAGTTTACAAAGTGCCTTTATACTTCCAGGCTTGTGGGCAGGCAGGGTCACCAACCCCATGTCACACCTCAGAAGGCTGAGACCCCGAGAGATTTGGAGACTTGCTCAGGGACACAAAGCCACTGACTTGAGCAGGCATCAGAATCTAGGTCTTCAACTTTCTTATGTGCAAAATGAGGTTAATAATGTCTGCTGTTCCATACATAACCACAGAGTAAAGGTCTTGACAGAGAATCAGTAAATGCTAGCTAGTTTCATTATTTATAAAAAGAATGTTACAATGCCTTTTCCCAATGATATATATGATAACCATCTTTGGTTGCAACGATAGAGACCACTCATCTTGCTAACTTAACTTGTTAACAATTTGATAAATTACCTCCCATATTTCCTCCATCTGCCCATCGTCCATGGGCAATAAAAAGGGAATTTACTGGAAGAACACAGAAGAGCTGCAGACGGAGAAAAAGCAGAAGAATGTGGCTTTGGAAAATACAGGTTGCAGGAGGGAGTCTGGCTGTTATAGCTCAGGGTTTACGTGTACTCCACAGCGAGGCAAGGCAAGGTTCCTGAGCTGACAGTCCCAGCCATGACAGTCCCAGCCAGAGTAGGATGAGTTACCTAAAAGGGAAACTGAGGTACTATTTCAGAAGAAGAGGAAATAAGTGTCTGGCATGAAAAATGCCCCTGTACAAGGTATTTCTAGAATGAAGAAGACCTTACTTCATCACTTCATGTAGAGCGAATGAAAATGACTGATGTTTATTGAGCACTTATGTGCCAGCCACCGTTGCATTTATGAGCTTCTTTGGTCCTCCTGATAATCCTGTGAAGCAATTATTGCTCTCATTATTGTCATTATTTTAAGTTGGGGGTCTCACTCTGTCGCCAGGATGGAGTGCAGTGGCAAGGTCATGATGATCATGGCTCACAGCAGCCTCGACCTCCTGAGATCAGGTGATCCTTTGACCTTAGCGTCCTGAGTATTTGAGATTACAGGTGTGCACCACCATGCCTGGCTAATTTTTTAAACATCTTTTTGTAGAGACGAGGTTTCACCATGTTGCCCAGGCTGGTCTCGAACTCCTGGGCTGAAGCAATCCACCTGTCTCAGCCTCCTAAAGTGCTGGGATTACAAGTGTGAGCCGACCTGCAAGTAATATTATTAATCCTATTATATAGGGCAAGAAACTAGGGCACCTTTGACCAGCGAGGCAGAGCTTAGTTAAAAACCCATCTAGAGTTCATAACAACAGAAACAACAGAGATTCATTGTTAAAAACCAAAAGAAATCATCTTAGATGGAAACATAACATTGCTGATATGTAGCCATTTTTGGCCTGGAAAAGCCACAGCTGCTTAAGATTCTACCTAATACCTCTACGGCAATCAGAACAGTGCCTGGAATTTAGTGCCTGGCCATGTTTCTCATTATCACTAGATGGTCCTGCCTGTCTATAGGCAAATGGACTTTAAAAAATTATTGGATTGTGTGGGACCATTGCCATTTAAACTGGACTGGGAGGGGTAAAATTCCAGGAAGGTATCTTTTGGCTAGTGTCACACTGCAGTTTTCTAAGGAGCAAGCTAGGCATTGCATTAGCTTTTTCGTTTCTGATCTCAACGTGTCTGAGCCATTTCTTTCTGATCTTTCTTCTCAGACTGCAGCCTACAGCATATTCTCTAGAACTAGGGCAAAGCGAGAGGTCTTGGTTTTATGGCAACGCAACAGTGAGTGGAGAAGCCCTTCCTTATCATGGGGCGCTGTATCCTCTCTCCCTCCTTTTTCCACCCTTACCCCCACACTCTTGCCCTGATAGCTTTGCCTTTGAAACCACTGTGAAAACACGGACTGCACGACAGAGAGTGGAAAGTGTCTCTGGGAGCTGTTTAACTTAACCTGTGAGCTGTTTATCAGCCAGGAGGTGGGGGCAGCCAATCAAACAGTTGTCAAAAAGGTGTGTGTGGGGGGGGTGCCCCATGCCTGGGAGGGACAGTGGAGTGCCAGCCCCAGCCCGGAGTCCTTTGTGCCCCAGATTAAATGAAACAAGTAGTGACTCCACAACCCACCGTGAATCCCTGGGCTTGTACCCCTAACACAGTCCAGTTGAAATGGCAAGGGTCCTGCACACTGTGATAATTTTTAAAGCCCATTTGCCTGTAGACAGGCAGGATCATCTAGTGATTATGAGAAACATGGCTGGGCACTAAGTTTCAGGCACTCTTCTGATGGTTGTAGAGGTACTAGGTGGAATCATACACAGGGATGGCTTTTGACAGCTCCAATTCCACCCCTGAAAAAGTAAAGTTAGTCCTGTAGGCACGATTCCATGCTTCTCCCTCACATACAAGCCGCTTTCCAATCTGCATGAAGAAGCAAGGCCACGCACAAGCCGCGGGTTACTTTCTTTCCGGAAGGAGAAATGAGGGCCTGTTTTCAGTGAAACTGATTTCCAAGAAGCACGTGCCTTCCTGACAACTGACCCACTTCCGGATGCCATCCTGGCTGCAGCTTTTTCCAGAATTTCATCAGGGTACCTTTCCCGTTGTGCAGTCCGCGCTGGAACTTACATCGTCTTTATAAGGCACAAATAGCTGAATTGCATAATGTAACCTGATGTTCTGACAACCCCACTTATACTCAGGCTAAATTTAAAGGTCACCATTGCAGGGAAATAGTGGTAAGAGAATGAAAGTGCCTTAAACATGGATTTCACATACGTTTCCTCATTTTGAAACTCTTGTGCTATAAAATAGAGACGAAATTGCCTGTGAGCTGAAAAATACATACACGTGCAGAATCCATTTCTTGGTAACAAGGTGGCTTTAGGAAAAAATGTAAAATAGGCAGACACAGGGTGTAATGGCCAAAGTTTGTCTTTGATGTTCTGTGTTGCATTGTGCTCATTCATTCTTTCGCCCTGTATTTACCAAATACCTACTATGTGTCAAGACCTGTGCTAAACCCTGTGATCAAATGGTCCAGGAGACAGATAATCCCTGTCTTCACAGAGCTCACAGCTTAGCAGGGAAGAAAGACATGGAAATAAATAATTACAATAAAGCAAGAGGAAGGTGATGAGGAGGAATTACATTTGAGAGCACATAGCAGGGGGACCTAGAATAGTTTCAAAGTGTGAATGGCACCTTCTTCCAATGAAGTCATGCTTTCAGAGCTAGCAGATGTATAGGAGAAATGCGTTTTAGGAGAGGAGAAGGTGTAATACAGACAGAGGAGACAGCACAGCTAGAAGTAATGGGAGGAAAAAGAGCAGACCATAGCTGGCACCAAGGATAACTTGAAGCAGGGCTGGCAAACTATGACCCACAAGCTAAATCTGGCCCTTTGCCTATATTTGTAAATGAAGTTTTATTGGAATACGGCCACATTCATTTGTTTACTTATTGTTTATGGTAGCTGTTGGGCTACAATGGTTGAGTTGATTAGTTGTGACAGAGAATGCCCATGGTAGGCACTTAGTAAGTGGTCATCGCTACAACTACTACTTTTGTTGTATTCTTCTGATTTTGCAGGTGAGAACGATGAAATGAAATGGCTTAAGGAAGAATAGAAAGTTCCTATCTTCCTAGGAAAGGATTCCTTGTTCTTTGGCCACAGCAACAACTGCCAGACCAGATTTTAAGCCAACTCTAATTGATTGGTAAGCCCTTTGCTGCAGCACACACACCATCAGCAGTCATCCAGTCTGCAAGACTGTCACACAGGCATCTGCAGTTAAATATCACCCAATCTATAAACACCCTCACTTGTGAAAAATTCCATCGATCCCTGAACGCCACACATCCCAAATACATATCCATAGTCAGCTCTCAGCTTTTCTCAGAGACACTGGGCCTGACAAGTTGTTGTCTCCCTGGTTATGATGGCTTCTTTTTTGGACATGTCCCGAATGGAGCCAAGTGACCAAACTGGAATTTGATTCCAGGAGAGTCTCACTTCAAATATCATACCCTCTTGTCTACTCTTGTGTTCTTAGAGTTCAGAATGCATACTGCTGGTATAGGTTGACGACGATGTTTCCGTCGTCAACCTTCTTTTTCAATTCTTCTGGATATACCAAAGAGCAACTCTCAGTTGAGAGATAGTACACATAGCAGTTAAGAAAACAGGCTCTGGAGTTCGATGTTCTACTGTTGTATTAGTTATCTGTTGTTGCATACCAAACTAGTCTCATACTTAGAAACTCTAAAAATGCCAATACAATTTTGTTATTGGCTGGGCACAGTGGCTCATGCCTGTAATCCAAACACATTGGGAGGCTGAGGAAGGAGGGTCATTTGAGCTCAGGAGTTCGAGACCAGTCTAAGAAAAGAAACATAGTGAGACTTCCGTCTCTACACACACACACACACACACACACACACACACACACACACACACACACAATATTAGCCAGATGTGGTGGTGCATGCCTGTAGTTCTAGGTACTTGAGAGGCTGAGGTGGGAGAATTTGCAGTGAGCTATGATCGTGCACAGCACTTCAGCCCAGGTGACAGATGGAGACCCTGTCTCAAAAAGAAAAATGTATTATCTTACACAGATCATGTGGGTGAAGAATTTGGAAGTATCTAAAGTTGAGAGCTCTGACTCAGTGCCTCTCATGAAATCACAGTCATGATATCAGCCAAAGCCACAGTCGTCTGAAGGCTTCTTCCAAAATGGGTCCCTCACAAGGCCTGCAAGCTGGCACTGGCTGTTGGCAGGGGCCTCGGTTTCTTGCCTTTTTAAAGTGCGGCATGAATGCTCTCATGACGTGGAAGCTGACTTCTCCAAAGAAACTGATGTAAGAGAGTAACTCAAAAGCAGCAGTATATTTTGTGCTTTACCCTTGAGAGTCACACACTATCACTCTGTGTTCTTTGGTCACACATACAATATAGGAGCTGGGCCACACAAGGTCATGAATGCCAAGAGGCAAAGACTATTGGGGACCTCCTGGGAGGCCACCACTATCACTTACTATCACTGCTGTGAAATGTTGGAAGAATTATTTAACTTCACTGGGCTTCAATTTTCTTATCTATGAAGTGAGAATAATAGGATTACCTACATCATACACCATTTTTAGAATTAAATTAATCAAATTAAATTAATATTAAAGAAACCCATAGAACAGTGCTTAGAACATAGTACATACCAAGTAATGTTCATTGTTAATACTTTGATGACTCTCTAATTCAGTGTTATTCAAAGACCCAGTACCCCTGATCTCAGAGGGCTGACACGAGACTGTAAATCAATGCCTTGTTTTCTTCATTGAAGAAGTCAGTTGCAAATTTTTCTTTAAAAAAGAAAGTCAGTTGTATTTTTTATTGAAAAAATTAATTGTGCCAAATATTGTAGATTGTGATGTGGTTGATTACATTCTAGAGCAAGGTTATTAACTGTTTGTAGATTGAAAACAGCAGTCTGTACACCAACAACCAGTCCGCAAACTACACTTTGAGTAATGCTTTTCTAACTCTTGTTTTTTTGGGGTTTTTTTGAGTTGGAGTCTTACTCTGTCACCTAGCCCTGGAGTGCAATGGCCGCTCCAGCCCCTGCTGGGCTCCTGTGATCCTTCTGCCTCAGCCTTCCAAGTAGCTGGAACTACAGGCGCGTGCTACCATGTTGTACAGGTGGGTCTCAAACCCATGGGCTCAGGCAATCCACTCACCTCAGCCTCCCAAAACGTTGGGATTACAAGCTGAGCCACTGAGTCTGGCCTTTAACTCTTGTTAAACTCTCCTTTTTTATTTTTTTTAACCACAAGAGTGCAAACAATGGTATTTAATGGCATTGTTTGGTTTTTTTCCCCCTTCTCTTCTTAATTTCTCAGAATGTAGAGGGAGGCAGGTAAGAGCAGATAATTGTATGCAGCTGATAGTGTGCTACAGAAATGCAGAAAAAGGATGGGAAGAAGAGGCCAAGAGAAATAGGTTCTGACAGTTCCAGAAGTCATGAAAGGGAAGATTGCATCTGTTTAATGGAAAATGATCGCTTTTCTCCATTTACACAAGTGTTATAAAATGTCTCTTTAAATAATTTTATGTCACTGGGTGTGGTGGCTCATGCCTGCAATCCCAATACTTTGGGAGGAGGAGGCGAGACCAGCCAGGGCAACTTGGCGAGACCTCATCTCTACTGTAAATCAAAAAATTAGGTGGGCGTAGTAGTGTGAGCCTGTAGTGCCAGCTACCTGAAAGCCTGAGGTGGAAGAATTGCCTGAGCCCGGCTGGTCAAAGCTGCTGTAGCTGTAAGCGTGCCACTGCACTCCAGCCTGGGCAACAGAGAGACTCTGACTAAAAAAAAAAATCATCATCATCATCATCTT